>NC_133202.1:54117108-54217108 GCF_958299795.1 Porites lutea
TCCGTTGGAATGTATGTAACGAAATACAAGCAGCCCACATTCAAAGTACTTGGAGACTAGCTGAGGCTGAATTCATCATCATTAATAGGAAAAACATAAAACTGTTTCGCTTCACGATTTCTGGTGATAGAAAGACTGTTTTTTTTCTTAAACTTATATTTCACGTATTTGTTTGGATCCCGCTGCAGTTCGGACAAATGAACGCTGTCACGCGACAACATTTCCAAGATTCAACTCTCCTTAGCGGATGGTAATTTCGAGTTATTCTCTTTTTCTGCAAATCTTTCATTTTCCTTTCTCTTTTAATTCCATATACTTCTATTTAGGATGGTTTTGAGCGCCTAGCAAGGCTTAAAGTGGCGTTTACCACGCTATCCTTGGCCATATTGGCAACAGAGAAGTGTTTCGCCGAAGTGGCAACTTAACGGTAAATACGGTAACTTTGAACGGTTTTTACAACGTCAGTATACTTTGGCCTAAAAGGGTTTTTCCGAAAATGTGATGTATATCCCTCCAATGTCTGATTCATCACTGTGATTACTTTCAGCAGCGTTGGACTTTTGAGAAATTATTATTTTAAAATCAACTCCAACGCTCCATCTAATTTAATATGCAATATTTGAAAATTTATTTTTTATTCCCTTCGGCAGTTTTTCGATGTTTATCGAATGATATTGCATTAAAAGGCCTTTTTCTTCGTCACTGTGTGGTTTTCTCGTTGTTTTACGTCGCGATAGTGATTTCTGAACCGTTTTTTGCGGGAGCTTATTTTAGGCCTGATTTTGCTGCTATCAGACGGGAAAAGTTTGCGGCTCGATATTTTTGGTTTAAAGCGAAACTGAAACAAAAGAAATTCATTTTTGAATAGCATTCGGTAACCTCTACTTGGGAGATAAAAATCGGCCGATTTTATTTTTTAGCCGGAAATCATCGGTCGTTTCTTAGGCGCAGGGCCTCTTAAATGCCATGGGTAAGTCACAGGCGGCCCAGACGTAGTATGTGTCACTGAATGAATATATTAATATTCACATGGACAAATTAATGCGATGAGTCGTCGAAACTCCCATGGACTAAAATAGTCCAAAAGTCAAAATATAACAAAACAAAGCTAAGATACCTTCAACTGAACGTATCCTTGTCTTTTCTGGCCGGTTTAAGTGGCATTTTGTCGAGTTTTGCAATTGTACGTACTATCCACTAAAGAAGAATTAAAGGCTGGCTACAAAACAAACAGACCATCTCCACGCGCCTTCACACGATGCGCTATAAATTCGAGAATAATCGACGAATCCGCTCCAAATAACCATCGGCTAATCTGCAGGTAACGTGTGCTCCTGCTTCTGGCTCGCTTGTTCCTCAAAACCCATCGCAACTGCACAATAATTGCTCGCTCATCAATAACCACTGTTGACCTTTACGCTTCGATATGACCGCAAACGACCAGGTTTAATACGCGACGTGAATATTCAAGCTTAGCGACCGCGTTCGCGCAACAATGCAGCACTTGCTATGGGAGGGATGGTACATTGCTTCTAGGTCAATTAATCGGGAAAATAATATTGAAGCTCTTGTAATTTTTAAAAAGATCCAATTTGCCCTAGGAGCACCGAACAGATACGAATCTTATAGCGGAGCTAAAAAAAAAGAGCGGCAGTGGAAAAAGTGAATAAGAACATGTGCCACATTTTCTCCATAAAAAGTGAAATCCAGGAAGTTTTCTGGACGTTTCACGTTGCAGTCATGCAAATCAACGGCAAGGAAATGTACCAGAAAGTGTGCTGCAATTAGACCTATTGTTGTTTTTCACAGTTCTGGTCAAGGGCATCCAACTTTTAATTTTTCACATTTCACTCACCGGGTTAGGCTATTTTTCGTAGAGAGTAAAATGGAATCCTAAAATTTTCGGATTAAAAAATGTGATGAAAGAAGGTATCTTAAAAATTATCTCCTTCGTAATACGTTAAATTGCATCTAAAGTTTTCAGGAAAATAATTCTGAATTCCTCGTAATTTCGAAAAGACTCGAGTTCCTCTAGAATGGCCGAACACTGAGATACAAATTTTATAGCGCCACTTTGAAGGCATTTCTATAGAGCTAAAAGTACTTTATGAATAGCTACAAAAGTGTTTTCAATTGAAAGTATTTGAGGAAACATTCGTTGGGTGGCCCTGTCTCGTTGCCTTCTCCGTTTAGCATTACACGATATATTTTATATTTAGTATGAGCAAACTATAAATCATTAGCTTCGCTTTTAGCCCTCCTGACTAAATTCATGTAAGCGCTGTTTAGAATGCATTTTTCGATCAAAAGTACTCTGGACAGCCTTAAATGTATTTTCAATGCATTTAGGGGGAAATCATCGTTGGGTGCCCCTGAGTTTTGAAAATAATAATATTAATAATAAAAAGATATCGCGCACATAAACTTTACTTTACGATATCTTCAGCTGTATCTTCTATTCAGCTACATAGCAGAGGCCAGATTTTGCCTTTTTCCTGGGCGGAAAATTGTCGTCCTCCTTCACCAGTTTGGACAACATTTTATGGAGTAAGACGTTGTTAATCTAAGCAAATAAGTCTGGTAGAGTCAAGAACCTTTGCAAGCGGCTGGACGAACAATGTGACAGCAGCTGAGACAGCGAACTTTAGAAGAATTCGAACTTGAAAACCAGGGCTGCCCTGTTGAAAACTTAGGGACGGTCCCGCGATCGCCTTTTGTTTTCTGGTCAAAACTAACGCAGCGAACCTTCGGTCAGTCGATTGACCTAGAAGCAATAGTACCATCCCTCCCATAGCAAGTGCTGCATTGTTGCGCGAACGCGGTCGCTAAGCTTGAATATTCACGTCGCGTATTAAACCTGGTCGTTTGCGGTCATATCGAAGCGTAAAGGTCAACAGTGGTTATTGATGAGCGAGCAATTATTGTGCAGTTGCGATGGGTTTTGAGGAACAAGCGAGCCAGAAGCAGGAGCACACGTTACCTGCAGATTAGCCGATGGTTATTTGGAGCGGATTCGTCGATTATTCTCGAATTTATAGCGCATCGTGTGAAGGCGCGTGGAGATGGTCTGTTTGTTTTGTAGCCAGCCTTTAATTCTTCTTTAGTGGATAGTACGTACAATTGCAAAACTCGACAAAATGCCACTTAAACCGGCCAGAAAAGACAAGGATACGTTCAGTTGAAGGTATCTTAGCTTTGTTTTGTTATATTTTGACTTTTGGACTATTTTAGTCCATGGGAGTTTCGACGACTCATCGCATTAATTTGTCCATGTGAATATTAATATATTCATTCAGTGACACATACTACGTCTGGGCCGCCTGTGGGTAAGTCAGAGTCACTCCATTCCATCTGAGGCAGCGTAATTCCCGAAAGTTCGCCCACGTTTGTGAGAAAACTGTGTTGGCCGGTAGAATTACGAAAATACTCGGCTGCACGCTACGAATTGTTGACTTTATAATACTTGTTCATCGGGTTCACCTCAATGTTTTAGAAGTCAAAACGTCACTAGGCGTGTTGAATTATCCCGCCGCTACCGCCATGTTAAGATATCATGAACAGACTATGTTATAGGGGACGAGATGAACGGATAGATGACGGACCCCAAAGACAAAAAAACCGGGGCCAGTCCCTAGCATAAAGCATACTATAACAGGGAAACTAGTAAGGCGCTCGATATGCAACCCGGAATAGCGCGGACTGAATGAAAACCTAACTGCCATGAAAGCGCGAAAAAACAAGCTTTGGTACCAAAATCGACCGTAAAAGTCAAGTATTTTATTTTGTCTTAGCTTTCACTTTAGCCCCTTAATGGCGTAAAAGAGAACCGTCCTGAAGATAGCTAACTTTAGCTTCCAAAGGATTTTTCGGTCTGGCCCGTTCTCCTGGGCCCGGTTCCTTAAATGTCGATTAGCGTTAACCCACGATTAAAAGTTTGTTCCGTTTTTGTATTTTACATTCCTATACATTGCTTAGGGTAACATTTTGTGTTATTATTACTGTATCTCGTAGTAAAGATTAAACAGTACATTGTAACCTCGAATTGCATGTTCTTAGACGAGAAAACCATGCTTGAAATTTGGCTTAATCCTGGGTTAAACTCAATCATCTTTCGAGGAATCGGGCCCTGAAGTGTGATGCAGCTCTGTCTACTTTGGAAAATTCAAGCCTTCGGTAAGAATCGTATGTTTTTTTTTATTGTGGTGATTTCACTTTACTTTTGTTTTTTTGGGCGGCGTTTGCACGAATCGGCTAGTACTCAAATAACCAAGACTTCTTTTCTGAATCTTGAACACAAGTGCCACCGATGTCTTTGGCGAAAGGTTGGAAATCCGGCAGAAGAGCTAGCCAAAAAGGAAGCCAACTGCAGCAAAGAAATTAGAGACTTGATACTGATATGTAATTTACATTTAGAATGGAAAAAGTTGTGTTAACGTGAAACTGGGCCCGGCTCCTGAAAGGCCGATTAGCGTTAATCCAGGATTAAACTTTTGTTCCGTTTTTGTCTTTTATATTCCTATGCATTGTTTAGGGTAACATTTTGTGTTATCATTACTGTGTCTCGTAGTAAAGGCTCAAAAGTATTTTGTAACATCCAGTTAAAAGTTCTTAGGCGAGAAAACCGTTCTTGAAATTTGTCTTAATCCTGGTTTAACTTAACCGTCTTTCGAGCAACCAGGCCCTGGTTTCCTGGCTTTGCCACTTCAATCTCTTTTCTTCTCTGTTTGACTGCCTTCTCATATTTACATACATGTATTCTTGCAATGCCTTTTCGTGATCATTTACTCTTCACTTTTCGGCCTTTTATCCATATTGGGCCTTTATTTAAACACAGAGCAACCTTATTTTGCAGCACGATGTAGTAAGAATTTCTTAGACAAAAACAATATAAAGTCATGGAAGTGGGGAGAAATCGGCATTTGATCGAGTTAACAGTGTTGCTATTCAGTTTCCGGGAGGCTAAGTGACGCAATTAGATATTTGGAATAATGATCAATATATATTTACAGACTGATATAAACACAGAATCTTTTTTGCTCCTTGATTTTGACAACAATCTTTTAAAGACATAATATTTCACCAAATTTATACTAACAGATTCAAGTAAGAGTATGTAATTAAAAATATGGTTTGTAACTGAATGGGTAAGGTTTTAAAAACAGTGGAATGCTTTTTTACCAGCTTGCTGTTATATCATTAGGGCAAACAATGCAAACACAAAAATCTAATCAAAACAGATTTTAACTTTTGTTTAAGTCGCAACGCAAAGGCCTTATCTTTTCAAATCAAATCCTCACTCAGTTGTTCCACGTGTTGTATGTTCGACCTAAGGTACCAAAGAGTGATCATCAAATATATTAAAACAATTAAGTCCTAGCTCGACTAGTCTCTTCTTTCCCTAAGCAAATGTGATGTTTTCCGGAAAAAAAGAGGAAAGAAAAAAGATATTGGAGAATGTCTATTGGTGGAAAATAAGAAAAGCATGTTCACACCTAAGAAGATGACATGAAGAAAATGATTCTGTCTTTTTGGGGCGAAATTTTTTGTTAAATTGATAGTTACTGGCCAGAATAGTGACGCCGGGGTACGTTCCTGTGTTATGTTTCTGTATTTTGGAAACGACGAGAGAGTGACTGGGACATAATGTACTGTTTTAGTGTAGGACACAGCGTAAGAGAAAAGTTTCCTTGTTTACTTGTTCCTCGGACAAGAACTATGAATAAATATTAAATTTGGTTGTCCAAACCCCAAGAGTTCTTATCCAAAAAGTTTTGCCAGGTTCCTAAGCCAAATGGAGCTCTTAAAATCAAATGAAATGGCCGCGATATGGAAAAGTTAAAAGGAATATTTAACCTTATTTTGTCAAGTATGAGGTTTCATTTATGAACATAAGAAAAATTTTAATTCTACTGTAATTTGAAGTCAGTTTTAAACTGTTTCTCTACTTTTCTTATTAACAATGTGCTTGCCCCAGTACGGAAAAGTCATGTCAAAGGTTTACATGTCCGAACCAAATTTCTACCTATCCCGGACAATCGGACATAGGTTTTGGCACACCCTGAACAGTCACTTCCTGAAGAATGAGGCTACAAAACAGCATGCGATCTAGTTTTTGACACTGGTTCTTTTACGTTCCTTTTACTGGAGACCAAGGGAATCAAAATTGGAGTTAAAAAATGCTTACTTTTTTTAACTACCGCACGCAGTGAAATATTTGGAATAGTGATTAATATGTATTTCCATACTATAAACACAGAAATCCTTTATTTAGATTACGTCATTGTGTATGGAAAAACTTTTGGAAAGAATCTTGAACACTTAAAGGTGTACGCAAGGTTTAGATCTGCTGGAGTTAAGCTTAAACAGGACTGTCATCTATCTGGACCACATTGTGTCTGAACGTGTGTGAGTAGCCAGTGCTAGTGAATTAAATTGAAGTAAAGAGCTTCTTA
Organism: Porites lutea; assembly: GCF_958299795.1. Taxonomy (NCBI): domain Eukaryota; kingdom Metazoa; phylum Cnidaria; class Anthozoa; order Scleractinia; family Poritidae; genus Porites; species Porites lutea. Next base: position 54,123,561 of record NC_133202.1, read on the forward strand.
GGACTTGTCAGATTCTATCAAATGCGTTATGCCCAATTTTGTCAGATCACTTCACAAACTTGCTGAACCTCAAGTTGATTTTGTTGATTTTCTTAGTGCCAGTCGTCATTCGACACGTTGCAAACCTTACCGGCTGTCGTCGGCCTCGGTCTTGTCCTACCCGGATTTTAAAGGAGAGTTTGTACTTGACACAGATACCAGCTATCATGATATTAGAGTTGCCCTTACGTCAAGTGGAGCTTCCTGCTGCAGATGCCAGGCAGGCTTTAACTAAAGCTGGGAGCAATTACTGTGTAAGGCGAAAAGACCTGCTTGCCTTAGTCAAAGGCTTCTGCCTTAGTGGAATTTGTGAAGAATTTTCGCCATTACCTGCAGGGGCCAAAATTTCGCACGAGAACTAACCATGCACCTCCTTGCATTCTGCAGACACAAATTTTAAATCTTTGAATACTTTGACTTGAGGTTGAACCGGCATTTCTGCCGCAACTCGCTCTGACATTTTTGTCATTCTTTTCTCGAATTCGTCCTCAGTGCGACTATAGCACCACCCAAGGTAGGTACTTAAGTAGGTAGGTAGGTAGGTAGGTACTTCATTAAATCATTGCAGCATAAGATGAATTGCGTATTTTAATGGTAATAATTTATACTAATAATTGTAAAATTGAGTAATAACTGTAATAGCTAAGACTAAAAACGTATAATAAGAAACCTAAATATTATTTACAATTCTGCCTGAGGCTATAAAAAAACTGTTCTTAAATCTATTTTTCTTGCAACGCGGCAAAGTGAAACAGCGCGCGTGCCTTAGATTATAGTTGCTCTTATAAAGAGGCGGCAACAAAAAGGCGCTCATTATGCTTTCAAACGTGCGTGTGCAAATGTTGTGGTGATGCTCCGCAACCGTTGGTAAACTCATAAGCGCTAAAGCTTGCTGATATTCTATACCAGGACATATGATTCACATTGCTCTTTTCTGTAGGCGTTTTAATTCTTGCGAAAGGTAGGCTGGTAGCGCGTGATGGAAAACTGGCGCAGCATAGTAAATGACCGAGCGCACGCATGTAATGTAAAAGAGGCATAAATCTTTCTGTGGAACACGAGCTCTTTTTAGCTGAACAAGAAAATAGAGCCTCTTAGCTGCCTTCTCAGTAACTTCCGTGATTTGCGCATTCCATGTTAAGTCACCAGAAATAGAAACACCTAAAAGTTTAGCATCTTTAACTAATTTGATGCACTCCTCTCCTATGACTACTGGAGGAAAGTCACAATCTGATGTAAAACTAATGCGGAGCTCCTTGCATTTGTCTGTGTTTAACTTGACTCTGTTTCTGATTGACCAATTTACTACCTCATTTACAATACCTTGAGCGAACAACCCGTCGACAATTTTGTGTTCTTAAAAACCCAAAAACCTTTGTTCTGAGAGAAAAGATGATTATGATGATTGTGCAAAGACTAAGAAAATAACAGGAGGACGTGCGTTTACAAGAATTTCCAAGTCTTGAGACGTATCCTAGTTTCTTAGTCATCACCTACTTAGCAGCTATGTATTATTATCATGTTAGGCCACAGCAGTAATGTGGATAGCTAAGACCCACAACAGCTTTGATCGGAGTTCATCTAAATTGTTCAGCAACTAATCAAAGAGGTCCAGTGCAAAGTGTCAACAAATTTGAAAACGTGACAAACTTTAAGCAATAATGTTTCTTTTCAGGAATGCTAAAATTTTTGTCCAAGCATCTTCTTGTGCTCTTGCATGACACTTCATCTCCCCTCCCCACACTAAGGAGAAATCACCTGACCATTGACCCGTGTTTGTTGTGTAACTGGCATAGCAGTGTGGTGTATGTGGTGGCTCAATAAGATGTCCTGCGCCAGGATAACGTAAAACGGAGCACAAATGTTCTCTGCCACGTTTCTTTAAACGATCTTGTATCAGGTTCACCGAAAAGTCGACATTAAGGAGGAGGTCGTTAGTACCACAGACAAGCAGAAGAGGACATGAAATATTCTCAACTGGTGTTAGGTAAGGGTACTTTGAAACTGGAGTGGCGAGATCGGTGATTGTTGGCAAGGCATAACGCCAAATACTTCCCTCTTCCGTCTGTATTTTCTTGCTGTGTTCAAAAGGAGACACCTCTGAGATCTTGCCTTTGTATTTAAATGGTGAAGGGTAAGAATGCACAACAGGTGCAATGGCCACAACGGCTTTAACAGCTTTCATTTGGAGGCTTGCCATTAATAACGCGATGTGTGATCCAACGCATATAGCATGAACACCAATCCCATGAGGTAAGATCATAGGGTGACTGCTCAGCCAATTGGCTGCCTCCTCAAAGTACTCCATATCACGTTCATTTGTAAGACCATCTGGTAGATCATCGAAATTGAGATAGGCCAGTGCTAGAGTAGCGAATCCATGAGACGCTAAGAGAGACGCCTTGAATTCCAAAAGTCCTCCTGCTTCCCCAAGCATGTCTATGACACCTGGAGAATAGACAGAACCAGTATTTTGGTATATTATTGCATCGCCCGAAACGGGTACCTTTTTCAGGTTTAAGGTATATAGGGGATTTGACGAGTTGAAGTATTTTTAGACAAATAAATATATAAATAAAATATATATACACCCGTTTTCAAAAAGGTTTTCATCTAGAGAGATGTATATATAGATAGAGATATGCGTCGGTTTTCTTGCACGTGCGCCCGTCTGCATTTTTCACTTGTTATTGACCAACTTGAGAAAAAAGTCGGTTCAACGATAAATTTTGTCTTGTCGGGTTATTTGGTCCAATTTAAAAACAACATGTTGTTTGAATTTTTTTTCGTTAGAAAAATGCATTTGCCCTGCAGTACAAATTTGCAATGGAGAATCATTTGGTTCATTTTGGGAATGCCAAGGAAAACAGCCCGTGACACAAAAAAAAACCAGTTTTTCATATTCTGTGTCGTTCCGTAGAAACGGCAATGTTCGGCCATGCAGAATTGGTTGGCCAAATGTCATGGTATCTATAGCAATTGGCGAAACATTTTTATTGATGGAGTGCATTAATGCGCTGTCCAGGGGCCTACTTAAGAGAAGCTGTAACCTAGCTTGAAAGGATTTGTGGCAGCTAGCTTTGTGGCCGAGAGTTCTATTATTATGCATGTCCTCAGTGAGACGTTGCCTTACACGCCGTGATTTTACACGAAAAAAGGTGAGACAAATATATACGACCAGCTCGTCATGTTTATGATCAAATCTACTTCTATGAGCTTCGTTTAAGTCACTGATCCGTTTTAACCAACTGCTATAACATTGTTGCTTCTTCCCACATATCCAATATCGACATAATCCACCGTCACATCTCCCTTCTTCAAGAAAAACATTCCGCGAAATCGAAAACACTTTTTTTCATTTCATCTGCGTTGTCGTTAAAACTGACCAAAATCTTATTAGTGATTATTAATGGTGTTTTAACCTGTTTTTAAAGGTGTTTTTAATTGTTTTTAATAGTGTTTTAACCTTTAAATGGTGTTTTAACCTGTTTTGAATGGTGTTTTAATCTGTTTTTAAAGGTGTTTTAATCTGTTTTTAAAGGTGTTTTAACCTGCCTTTAATGGTGTTTTAACATGTTTTTAAAGGTGTTTTAACCTGTTTTTAATGGTGTTTTAACCTGCCTTTAAATGTTTTCTAACCCTATTTTCAATGGTGTTTTAGCCTGTTTTTAACGGTGTTTTAATCTGTTTTTAAAGGTGTTTTAACCTGCCTTTAATGGTGTTTTAACCTGTTTTTAATGGTGTTTTAACCTGTTTTTAAAGGTGTTTTAACCTGCCTTTAATGGTGTTTTAACCTGTTTTTAAAGGTGTTTTAACTTGTTTTTAATAGTGTTTTAACCTTTAAATGGTGTTTTAACCTGTTTTGAATGGTGTTTTAATCTGTTTTTAAAGGTGTTTTAATCTGTTTTTAAAGGTGTTTTAATCTGTTTTTAAAGGTGTTTTAACCTGCCTTTAATGGTGTTTTAACATGTTTTTAAAGGTGTTTTAACCTGTTTTTAATGGTGTTTTAACCTGCCTTTAAATGTTTTCTAACCCTATTTTCAATGGTGTTTTAGCCTGTTTTTAACGGTGTTTTAATCTGTTTTTAAAGGTGTTTTAACCTGTCTTTAATGGTGTTTTAACCTGTTTTTAAAGGTGTTTTAACCTGCCTTTAATGGTGTTTTAACCTGTTTTTAAAAGTGTTTTAACCTGCCTTTAATGGTGTTTTAACCTGTTTTTAATGGTGTTTTAATCTGCTTTTAAAGGTGTTTTAACCTGCTTTAATGGTGTTTCAACCTGATATTAATGGTGTTTTAACCTGTTTTTAAAGGTGTTTCAACCTGATTATAATGGTGTTTTAACCTGTTTTTAAAGGTTTAATAGTGTTTTAACCTGGTTTTAATGGTGCTTTAATCTGTTTTTAATGGTGTTTTAATCTGTTTTTTAATGGTGTTTTAAAAATAACAAAAAATAAAAATTTAAGCATTTTTCTTGTAACAAAACTTCAAAATAGAAGCAAGTTTTTAGAAACACCCTTAAAAGCCCGCTGAAGAACCCTTTAAAAATGAAATCACTTATATCTGGAGTTGTCTAGACCACGTACATGTATGTCTTGGGAATTTTCTTTAAAACTCACCATATTCACATACGATTGTTTGTTAAAAATTAAAATTAAAACACTTCTAGAAAAGTGTATTCTAAAATTGTCTAGTCAAATCCCCAAGGTTTAATAAAGATTTCTAAAGGAAAAGATAGTTTACTTTCTTCTTTCCTACTATAATACAACAATTAGTCAAATTCATTTGTACAAAACAAAGGTCACAAGTTGGTACAGTAATAACTGGCTAAAACACTAAAGGCGAGTGATCCAGGTTGCAAAGAAAGTCAGTTTTACAGCCTGCCATTCGGGCACGCTGTAGCTAGCATGTACTATAGCCCACAAGTCATTTCAGCTAGCCCCAAAACCGTTTTTGATTAGCAGGATTGATTACAATCCTTCTGTAATTTGAATTTTCCCAAAAAACAGCACTAGCCTGTCGGGCAAGTTAAGAACAAAAACCACTAGCCCGATGGCAAAATCCATTAGCCCTGGCCTATCGGACACTTTGCACGCTGAGGATCATTTAATGAAACAACAGCTACAGATCTGGAAACAGATAGGCCGAATTAACAAAAACCTAGAGTAGACTTCACTGGTATAACTGCCGGAAATAAATAAGAATGCCGGAAAGACATAATTATATTTGTTTGTTCGACATGAAGCTTGATTTAATATTGCTTAGAGGTAATTTCTTCTCTAAGGCAAAGTTTCATAATAACAAGTTTAAGGCGAACAAGTCATTATTCGTATTAGGATCTTTACGTAAGGAAGGAATGTCCCAGGAGGAAGTAGATCACCTTTTTAACGCAATAGTTTTACCAAATTTTTCTTACGCTCTGCCGGTTTATGATGCCTCAGATTCCGACCTTTCGGTAATACAGAATTTTTTAGACCGGTGTATGAAAAGAAAGTTTATGTCCAAGAATGTAAATATCAGGGACTTGCTAGAGAAGGCGGACAAGACACTCTACAAAAAAAGATCGAATGACCCCGAATGTCCGTTCTTCCAGTTTTTACCTAGGGAAAAGAACACGAGGTACAATCTTAGAAATACGTCAGCCTCTGTCCCTAGAATCTACACTGACAGGTTTAAGAACGTTTTTAGTAACAGAATAATTTTTAGATATGATATGTAAAATTTTTTTGAGTTTATATTGTAAAACTTAGGATATGTAATTTTATCTTAAGAAATAAAGATTATTATTATTATTATTATTATTATTATTATTATTATTATTATTATTTTTAAGTACTGTACATGTAATTGGCAAAACTAAGCGAAATATAATAACATGCCTTCTAGCTGCCTTATCCAACAATCATTAAGTTGTACTGTTGCTAGGACAGGCAATTTTCTTCCACCATTAACTCAGGAATGAGGGTTAGGTACAAAATATGTAATCTAAACTTTATTGACAGCATCTGAGTTCTTGCACATCACAGTCTGTTTTTGTTGTTAATTTCCATGACACTGTCCTACTTTCACAAGAATTCTGCATGACTGTTTGATATATATTACATGTACTTTTAATCAAACAGTGAAGCTCTAATACAGACACTGAGGGGACCACAAAAAAATTTAAAAAGCTACTGCTAGAGAAATAAAAAAGGATACTTGCATCATTAAGCTTAACAATCTGTGAACATTGACATGCAGTTTCAGTTAAGGTGTTTCGATATAGTTTTTCAGAGCCATACTGGTATTTTTCAATCGCTTTAAAAGTGATTTTCTTCTTGTCTGATTGCTCTAAAATTTTTACCAATAATTGACTATAGATTGAAATTTGTCAAAATGTAGGTTTTAGTGAAATCGATATTACTATGACAACAATAAACCATAAACTTTGAAATTGATGAACGCCTAATTTTGCGCGATCTAGACCTGCTAATCCAACACTTATTAAAAGGAACTTAAAGTTTGGTGTTTAGCGAATAACCTCCGCAAGAAGTAAAAAATTCTGTACCTTTGAATTCGACTAAAACGAAAATATATTTCAAACCTTAAATTTTGACCGAATCTGTTGACTGCAAAAAGGTTTTTGTATTCCTTAAGTTATTCTTACTAGCATTGTCCTAATAACTATTAGTCAATGGGTGTCTGTATAAAATTGTTTGAATTTAGAGAAAAAAGTGAGGATTCACTCTCATACAGATGTAGGTCCTAAGAAAACGTTTTTTTGTGGGACTTGATAAATTACTGTTTTTGAGTGCATAAGGAATATGAACAAGGCAAACAAAATTGATGCTACAATAGATACAGTGTAGCACAGGCAAAACAAAGAAACTGGCAGGGATATCTGCGTAGCTTAAATAAACAACAGTTCTGTGGGATTGTCAGAAAAGGACATTACTTGTCTATTTTCAAAGGGTTAAGTACAAGAATGATGTAACAAAATACTTGGGTGGTATTGCTTTTCAATGGAAAAGTTGGAGACGTGAATATATATTCAGTGATTTTGGTTACAAATAGTTATGGTGAGTCCTGGGACTTATCTTGTGAAAAATATTGAGTCCCAGTCCAAGCTCAGTCCAGAAACATTAAGTCCCAGATAAAAAAATATTCAAGTCTGTAATTGAAAATGCTTGGGCCTTTGTGTAACCAGACAGTTAATCGCGACTTATTACTGCCATCTTGTAAACATACCTTTTCTCTAAACGCCATTCCAAGATTAACTTTATGCAAAATGTTGATTTGTAACGCTTTTCCATATATCTCAACGGCTCTATACAAGTCTTTAAAAAAATCATAATGTAATCTTCGTGATGTTTGTAATAATGTGTCAAACGTTTATTAACATTGATTCACTGCAGTACCTTCAAATTCCAAGCTCAACCTAGCTTACGAACAGGCCAAAATATCTGCCTTGCGATAATCATTATGCATGTATTATTTTGACGTTATTCTAATTCAAGTTTTTTTCAATCAATGCGCACTAAATACCACCGTGATTGATATATTTTCTTGAAACGGAAAAGGACGTTACTAGCTTAAATTATTGTTAGAAAAAGCCATGACTATAGGTATGCAAGAAATGATAAAAACTGTAATAAGGTCACGGGAAGAACCAGAAGGCAAATGTTCGAATGCGGGCGAATGCGCGTACTTGAGGCCGCGGGAGACACAAGGCAAAATTTTGCTTTTGCTACATCTTTTAAAACAGTTATATTTCGGCTGTTTTAGAGGCGATTTAGATAAAATTTTAAAGAGATCGTGAAATGATGGAAGTTTAGAAAGGTTGTTTTTATTTGGTAGATCGAGCTTTACGGTAATGCTGTAAGCCACAGTTGTAACAAATTGGGAAATCGTGACTTTGTGTCCAAGTGTGTGGAAAGAATGAAAGACACCACCTAGTGATTTTATTAATAAATGAAACAGGTCGGTCAACACCTCTAGTGAGTCATGTATAGAGCAGATTTTACAATTTAATGTTTTCCATCAAGATATGAGCAAAAATATTTACATTTTTAAACCATAAGTAATTCTTTTAAACTTTACAGAAATAAGAAAAAGCAAGTATTAGCGGTTGTGCCATCGAGAAACGCGACAGCAGAGTGAATTGGACATTTGGATTTCTAACTAGCAACTACTTCTTGAATCATCGCTAATTTTTTTTCCATTAAATTAATATTCAACACAAGATTTAAGGCTCCCAAAGTATGGCCCCCCTTAAAGAGCTTTAAAGCTGTCTGATGGGAACAGGGGTCTTTTTTGCATGAGCATGCGCGACCGCTGAACAAGCGATGTGCATGGAGGCTCACCACAGGATTTGTCTTCATCAAAATGGCGCGTCTCAAAGGTATCATAGCGACTATTTTGCTCGTTGGTCTTGGCGAATGTGCTCGTGATTTAACAAATGTGTAGTTTGCAAAAAAAAACTCTAACATGGTATTAACAAAAGCGAAGTAGACCGGCTTTAACATACACGAGCTACTATCAAATTTCATCTCCCCACTTGACCTGGACAACAGCGCGCGTATATGTAGTGCCTGGAGGATTGCGCTGGCCTCATCAAAGTCTAACCAAAGTGCAAAAACGTTTGTTGATGCAAGTAAACACTTTCAATTTTCTTTGTTTTGAAATCGGAAAGGAAGAGAAATATTAAAAAAAAAAAAAAACATTATAGCAAATTTCAGCGAGTGGGTTCGAAGTGCGCGAAAGCCGATGTTCAGTTCAGCAGTGAATTAATATATGTTCTACAATTTTCCCAGCACTTTAAAGCTACAAAATTAAGAGCACACGAGACGTGGATTAGTCACCTGGTGAGATGTTGGTGGTAGTCACTCTGTATGTCTCGAACAATAAAAAAAATGAATATCAATGAGACACAGTCAAAACTGCATTCAATAGGGCCGAAATTAAAGTCCAATCTTCTGACCGATTTTGATGAAACAAACGGTTAGGTTTCCCAAGAGGTACAGTAAACATGTGATGTCGACCAAAAGTTAAAAATCATTAAAACATTTAAGTTCTGGCGAAAAGCAAATTCCTGTAAAGGATGCCTTACAATGTTAGTCCACGCAAAAACAAAAAGTTCTACAATTTTCCTGTAAACAAACTTTGTATCGCTAAAATACTTAAGGCAAAAACTTTCTATTCCAACTGAAAACGGCGTGGTAGTCGCCCGCTGATCGTTATTAATCCACTCCCGAAATATGGCTAAATCAGCTATTAACAAATAATTGACAGTAATCCTCTACGGCATCGAGAAACTGATTTACATCCGATTTATAGACAAACACTAAATAAAGAACATTTTCCTCAGTAGCTACGCATCAGCAATGCATTCTATGCCAAACTTTGCGGTTCTTAAAGGGGAATCAAGACACGAGTCGAGCGCCAAACAACAACAAGCAGCCATGTTCGTGTCAGACATCCTTGAGTAACTTGCTCTTTCACCTCGTTCAGTGCATCAGTCTCCACTTTAAATCAACAGATCTTTACTTATTTTGTACAACGAAGGTCTTTCTTAAGTTCCTGCTACCATTTCAATCTCAAGCAGGATTTCAAAGTGAACAATTTGGTTCCTATGACTATGCAGCATGGTCGCTGTCACTGGTCGCGTGCTCTTTGAAAAGTCAGCGGTCGCGCATGCTCATGCAAAAAAGACCCCTGTTTCTGATGGGTGCTTGCTTCTAGAAAACGATTATGAAACTGTGGATAACAAATGAATACCTACCAGGAAAAGGTCCTTCACCAGGAGGAAGAAAGAGCGTTCCTCGGATTCGTCCTTCTCTTACAGGTATTCTTTTCACTCCATCTGCCATGTACCACCTTTGAAATGTGGTACTTGATAGTGGCTGCAACTCAGGTTGTTCTTGGTGCGGAGTTACATGACCATCAATTATACGGTTTGGTAACATCTCTTTTAAAAAGGCGAAGATTCTTTTTCTGTTCTGGAGCCTGTTTCATGCTCCATAACAATCCCATGGGTTCAACACCGCTGTAAGATCCTCCCAGGGACGAGTCACGATAAACATCGACTTTACCGTGTTTATCAGCGATGTAGTGGGCGTGAGATTGAAAGATTTCTCCGCCGTCGCCGACTATGTTGGCTCCAAGTGTAATCTTTTGTAATGGCTTAAGCCCTGCCACTTTAATTTTAGTCGTACTGTCTACGAGGGAAGAGATTGGCCGTAATTTAAGCATTGTAGTTACGTTCCGCGGAGGATAAACGATTCCGAGTATGAGTCGCACCTGCCGTTGATCTTTCCGACTGCAAACGCAGGACGATAAAAATTGTTTTATACTGTTCAAAATCATTGGAGGAAGTCCTATCTTGTCAAGAACTTCCTGTTTACGGAAGCAAGTTGAGCATGGTATTTCGTCAGAGGACAAAAGAGCTAGGAACGTGTATAGCGGGGCGTTGAGGTAAAGTAATATATTCACTGATCGTGGACACAAATCCCAAACCACAAACCAAGCAAAATAAACGACATAACCAAACAACACAGAACAAAAAGCTATTAGACAGGGAAAGTTGTAGCCTGCGAACAGCAGACGCATTTACGATCGTCGCTTCTCTCCCTTCGAAAAATAGCGTCTGCGAACCCGAGGGGCAAAACAATTTCCGTGACGTAAAACCTGTTGTTTTGATGTTGGCAAATCAGATCAAAGGGTAGAATACAGCTCGAGTGACTCCTCGCGACCTCGCGTGCTGAAGTCTCTTGGATTTCGGCGAGAGTTACCAAATACACTTTGGAACGTAAATTTCACGACCATAACAAGGTTTCCTGCGACGTTGAACGCTGACTTCTTTATGAAGCAGCTGCTTCTTAAGCTATGTATGCGATGTGGGTCTTTGGTTTCGCATGATAAAATACGGTAGTACGTGACATAAACAAAACCTGGACAAAATAATCGCTACAGCGAAAGGAAAGTAACATTGCTTAATGACATCGTGCTCAGACTTATTTATTTCAATTTAACCAGCGCTGACAAAAGGTGGTGAATCAATTATACAGACACATCCTTGACTGATTCAGAAATCTCTGAAAATCGCTAATAATTCTAGTATCGCCACAACACAATGATCTGAAATATTATCAACCTAGGCCAGACCCAGTGTGAAATAGTTACAGCAGTATAAAATTTATCATAGTCAAGGTGACATTTCACCTACGACGCTTCGACTCATCTCACAAAAAACTATGGAAATTAAAATCTTGAAAAGAACACTGTATTTAAAGAAGTATAAGAACAAATATAAATGTAAAATGCTTTCGATCTGATCAAAGTTTAGCCTGCGAATAGCAGACGCATTTCCGGTCGTCGCTTCTCCCCCCCCGAAAAATAGCGTCTGCGAACCCGAGCGGTAAAACGATTTCCGTGACGTGAAACCTTTTATTTTGATGTTGGCCAATCAGATCAAAGGATAGAATACGGCTCAAGTGACTCCTCGCGACCTCGCGCTCTGAAGCGTCTTGGATTTCTGCGAGAGGTACCAAATATGTATACGCTTTAGACTACGAGCAGTCTCTTTTTTTTCTTGGTCCGTCAAGCAAAACGCCCGAGACACACAAATGACAACGCGCGTGACTGAAGGCGCGAGACGGGAGGGTTTCTTTTATTAAATACGGTAGTACCTGACAGGAAAAAAAGCTGGACAAAATAATCGCTACAGCGAAAGGAAAGTAACATCGCGTTCAGACTTATTTATTTCAATTTCATATTAGCATATGGCGCCAGTAGAGTGTTTTCGCCATGACTTCGTCAAACTCTGAAATCAGAATAGTGAGGGCTTCTGAATTTTCATCTACACCAGGTTAAATTTGAATTTTAATAATGTCTACGAGTCCACAGCTTCTACGCTCGTAATAAGAATGATCAGTGGTAGGATTTAAAAGGCCTGAGAATATAATGACTCAGTTCTCAGTTGTATTGCAATAAACGCATGGATGCGTGATTGCTGTTTTAGGGAGTCAGTTGAAGGGATCATATGCAAATTCCCTTCTAGTTTGCTTTTAACCGTCTCGTTGATTTTGTGATTGTTGCGAGGTTGAAGGAATTTTCGCGCGGGCTAGAATAGAATGTCCTTGAGAGATTTTTCCATCCTGTAGGAGATAATCGGTGGTTGGTTAAAGATTTGCTTAAGCTTAGGTTGCTTTTGAATGACGAGCCAGTGTTTCATAAGAATGTGTGTTGAGATTTGGTGTGGCCTGATTGAGGGGGGCGTAAGGGTTTGCGGTATTGTGTTATTTTTGGTGCGATGTTGCGGTAATTTTTATTTCAAAGTACTGTATTGCGGTTTTCAGAGTCCAAGCAATGTGCGGTGAGTTTAAATTTTATATCGCGGTAGTCGGTGAAAAAAATCGTTGTGTCGCGGTGATCTGCTTCTTGTTCATGACAAGAGGATACAAATCCTAAAAGGTCTCCTTAGCTAGCCTGCGTGTCTTCCTATAGTTGCACCGTCGGGGATCGTATATTGCGCAAACAGTCCAGACAAATCGTATGGCTTGTAATTTCAGTTAATTATTAATTATATGTATTGCTAAGTTTCTTTCCTCTTATGATGAGGATTTATCAGAGAGTTTCAAACAAACCACTGGCCAATGATGCAAAAGGTCCACTTCCGGTTGACGTCCGTCGCTCAACAACGCTGTTGCTTAAGCTCCCTATTTTATTCACCAATACAGTAACCCCTCAAAGAGAGGATTATCAGCTGGTGTGGTCAGCGAAAAAATAAGTATAGTGGGACAGTTCCTGCGACAGGTATTTGTTGGTCCCATCCTATTGGTTGGTTCTTTAGTCAGTGTCCTTTTTGTCGCCATTATGAATTCATTAAGATCACTCATGGTCAACCAGATGATCCAACTCATAAAGTAAAACACCAGGAGTTATTTGAGTTCGGCGAGGGAAAGGAATTTGGAGTTGTTTTCGAAGGGGCTGGCGATTTTTTCCTGCCTTTCTATCTGTTACTACACCGTACGATCAAGTAATGTTATATACCGGTCAAATCGAGTTTAATCGAGTTTCCTAGAAAGATGGAAATATACACCAGGTAACATTTTTGGGAAGGAGGTTCGAAATTTATTGTTAGAAAGTTTGATTGCTGCCTTTTTCCCGAAAGTAAAGCTTATGATTCTCATTTTTATTGACTACACTTAAGGGCGAATATATGGACATTTAAAATTTGAAACCGTCTACGCGTAGAGGAAAGTATTTTTGATTTGAAATGTTTTCACAATCTCTCCCTGATTTCTAAATAATGTAAGCTGAGAAGGTCGACACTACCCATGCTAAAGTCAAAATAAATTATTTTGATCAATTTAGTTCGGCACACAGCTGGGCCTATTAAACGTGAAATGGCTTCGTGAGTGTCTTTGGAGACTGCCAGTCGACTGCACTCCGACACGCCATTGGTCAACACAGTAGATCCTGTGTGTGGAAAACTCATAATGATCCTGCCCTGATGATCTTGAACAAGCCGTTGACATTGTTGTTCTTGATTGCTTGACGGCAGCCAGCAATAACTTGACTTTTTCCCTTTCCAACTAAACCAGGAAGAAAATTTGGTCTCAGCACACTAAATTGTTAACAACGTTTACGCAATTTACTTACAAAATGAATGCAACATCGTAAAACCTTCAACATTACACAATCTTTTTGTTTCTTTCCCTGTCGACAAAGTGCTATAATTTGCTTTATTATTCATTCAAAATATTTCTCCATTTCTGATTGGCTAAGATCACACGCATAATTCATCATAACCAGCTACCAAATTTGGAAGAATTTTGCCATATTGAACCGATGACGTCAAAAGTGCAGCAAAGTCGTAGGTTATTGAACCGCTAACCAAGAAACCCTGCGGACGAGTTTGAGTTGCTGTTGAAGTGAGTAATGGCAGGACATTTAACTTGTTTCACGGCGAACTATTGTCCAAAAGCATGACAAGTACAGCAAGAAGACAACTGGACGGACGACATCTGCTATTTGGAGTGTATTTACAGACTTGAACAGCCCCTTATTCTGCAGATCTCGCAGGGTGTTATCCTCATCGGCCTTTGGCCTCGGTGGATAACACTCAGCCTCATTCAATAATTGCTAAACAAAGAAAACTAGCCTGCATGGCAGGCGTTAATAGGGGAAGGACAAACTCGGGTGCGTGCCAGACTTCGGAGCAGTAAACCTCTGCTCACGTATTAGAGATTGTAGCCTACCTCTGAGCTTGCCCGCTCGTTGAATCGCCTGATTGACAATTTTCAAACACGACAGCAACTCAGTATGGTTATTACATCTAATTTTGTAGCCATTTATGAGATCTCTGTTCAGGTCGTACAGTTCCATGTAGCCTTTCCTCATATTTTTCCTGGCAATGTAAAAATTGGCACGTGTGAGTACATGTGCCCTAATGACAATTCGGTACAATACACACATCTGAACTCCATCATGGTCGATCACTTTTGTCAAAATCATAAGAAAAAAAGATGGCTAATGCATTTCCTCTATTTCACGCTTGGTCCGGTAGACTCGGCGACATTTTATATAATTCAATATTTATCCAGGGGCATCCAGTTAAGCAGAGCTAGTTTAAATGGAGCCCTGCCATCCCCTGCCTTTATAAACTCTCGAGGGCCTAATTTGGAGCTTTTACGCACAGCATTTATTCGGGGACCCAATGTTCAATCGATAAAATACGGTGCTACATCTATTGGCCTACTGTCGGTCAACTGTGTTGCACTTTAATAGGTGGGTTCGTTTCTGACCTATGGTACTGCGCCGGTGAGGGAATAAAACACCTACACTCTAAAAGATTAAAAAAAAACTACAAGAAGAGCCAGCTTTCAAAAGGTTAGTTCGAAGCCCTCTATGGATCGCAATTAACTAGTGAGCAAGGAAGAATTGGCCGAGTTTGTCAGTGGGTGGCCCTCTGGGCGAGAGGTTCCAAGCTCAATTCCCAGGTATGTACTCATCCCTTCCGTTAAGATTTAAGTAGTTTTAAAATACCCGTTAAACGGAGCACTGATGGAGAGAGGGGCTAAAGCGAGCTCACCATCGACCTCAGGTTTTTTAAGTCAGGTGATGGCTATTTCGGGCTACCAAAATAAAAGGACTCTTTTAACTTTACCTTTTAACTTAACTTCTCAGTTGATCATGATCAAACTAATTTCTTTTTTGTATTACTATAATCTACAGTAATCTGTCGGTCGACTGATGAACCACTCACGTACTAAGAGTAACGTTCATGGGCCGAGACGGAGGTAGCTTTTGTGAAGAATTACAATGCAACAACTTACATATCTCCCATTAATCTAGCATCCTCGGCTCTTACAACTAAACTTCTGATCAAGTTGGAGTGATCTGCCATCTCGGCTGTCAGCTTCTGTCTTACAGCATGCAACTCATCCACCTTGAAAAATAACATGATATTGCATCTAGTCTTTCTTTCTACAAACGGATTCTTCCAAGGCTTTTTGAATTTTTGATTATAAGAACAATGATCATTATTATTGTAATTTTGGTATAACCAATTAGCGAACATCCATGGACACGGCTGCAAAAAGCGCCTTAAAATAAGTTAAGGTACCAAGTTCATAAGGGTGATATGTGGAAAACTATAGCGAAAAATATTGCGAAGCAAACTCGCTTCCTCGCGAAATTGCAAAACCCCAACGATATGACGTCTGTAAAATTTTGCGACGCTGCAGAGCTGTTTTCGCTCGTTTATGACTGATATCACTTTCAAACTTTGGACGAAGAAGAAGGAAGATTACAAATTTCAGGTATTTCTTCCCAGCACTATCCCTGGATGTTTACTAAATCATGCATCCACGTTAATCGATTACAAAGAACAAAAAAAAATGAAAATAAAAATATAATAACGATGGAAGGGTCTATAGAAGTTAAAAAACAGTGCTAATTAACAAAATTGACCAACATCAATCAAATAGCATAACCTGAATGACTTCTTTAAGGGACGAACGTCTACTTAGTAACAGATTTAATAACTAAGGCAAGAACTTGTTTAAACCATGCATTCAGACTATGAGTCCGTTTTTCCTCATTGTTCTCGCTGTTTTGATGTCATTTACATGTAAAACTATATTCCGTGCCACATGAAGACATCTTTTCTCTCGTCAGTTATGCATCTGATACCTTTAACAAAACTGCACGAAGTTCCTCTAATTGATCGGGGAATTCTGCTGTAGACTGCAGATCCTGAAATGATGGCCATAATAGCATGAATTGTGAGGAGTAGGACGCGAAAGTAGAAGACAGTAGAAGTTTCAGTCTATTTTAGCTTACGGTAAAGCTAAAAGCTAGACCCTGTAACATGTGACCTGGACCAAGATGGACGCAAATTTTAGCTTTAGACTTGACTATATTTACAGAGGGTCATCAAGTGTTTCAGCTTGCGATTATTGTGCATGTAAAAAATCCGCCTACTGGCCAGCGGATAATCCATTCTACAAGGCCTACGCCCTTTAAATACCACCGAACTAAGGCCCAGTTCGTAGGCTGTACTTCGGTCATGCCAAACTCAATTGTAATTGGCCGTATTCACACTAGAGACGGATTATCCGTCTGAGACGGGTTATTCGTTGGATAATTCGCGACAGACGTAATAATACCTCTTGATTTTAAAATGGAACGGTCTTAATTTTGGATGGACAATCCGCCTGACTTTTATCCATGTGTTTTTCCGTCAATTTTGACGGATTTTGGAGATGCGTTATCCGTCTCTAGTGTGAAAATTGCCATTGGGTTCAAAAGAAACACGACAAAAGCGCGACTTTAATTCAGACGTCTTGCCAGATATCGAAAATAATTACGAAAGCAGTATCAAGTCAGGAGAACATGAAGCAAAAACATCTAGCCGATTTTTTAAACACCAACCTTGCAATGATTTGAGTGAAAGGCGTCAAAAGGCAGGTTTTTTGGGCCCGATAAGCTCCAAAATCACACTATCGAAGGAAAAGAACAGCAGAAAAAGAAAAAGCGAGGTGGAAGAAAGGAGGAAAAAAGAAAAAAGCAATGGTTACTGTCTTAGTTTTTATAATGGCTTCTTTGGAGATAGTTGTTGGCCGAAAAAGACTGTTGGACGGAAAAGGTCAATTTGCCGGTAACGTTTTCAAAAATCGGGCTAGATATACTTAAGTTTCCCAAAGTACATTTCCAAAATTTATGAATTTGGTTTGACACGGCATAAAAACGAGGTTTGAATCATTGCCGTGCAAGAAACGTGTGACATAGCGGTACTTTAATTGCTCCGCCGAACCATATTAAAAAATCGTTGATTCAGACGTCGTGCTTCTGTCTTGCTTTTGAATTAAGTTCGGAACAGCAGACTCACGACGTAAGAACTGCTCGTAAGACGCTTATTTACCTCAATGCCCAGGAAGGACGCCAGAGCTTGGATGATGTCTCCTGCTAAATCCATGTCATCGGTCTTGATCGTCACCTGAGTTACCGAAAGTGATTAAGAAAACTTCATTGCTGAATGAATTCTATCTTAGCTGCAAGCCCCATTAAGCGACAGTATTTTTTACTGTAATGTTATCAAATAACATTTACTAAGATGCATCTGAAATGTTAATGATTTTAATACACTGTATGTTTACGACCTAGGCTGGAT
The DNA here is from genome assembly GCF_958299795.1 of Porites lutea. Taxonomy (NCBI): domain Eukaryota; kingdom Metazoa; phylum Cnidaria; class Anthozoa; order Scleractinia; family Poritidae; genus Porites; species Porites lutea. Next base: position 54,141,252 of record NC_133202.1, read on the forward strand.
AACCAGCCGCTGTTCAAAAAATTAGCCCGTCCTCATCCCCCAAGACTCCTCTCGGGGAGGACCCAAGATAGCGGCGGAAATCGAGCCTATTCACAGCCTTCGAGCAGGCTCGCGAGGGCAAGCCATGAGAGAACGCGCGAGCGAACGGCGAAACCCCGCTCCTCGCACACGCGTCTCCTACCCTTCGCGTGCGGCTCTCGCGTGACTTCTCGCGTCTCCCCCAAATGGAGAGCTTGCTCGCAGGCTAGCCTATTTACAACCTTATACTTCAAATGCGTTGTAAACAACGAAAAGAAGTAGGAACAGTGGTCAAATGCGGATTCCCTCCCACAACCATGATGACAAAACATGCCAACACATACATTTTCCAGAAACTAACCCTTGTGCACATAGAAAAAAATAAGGGGGAGTAGGCCAACTCTTACATTTCCACTGGGATCCATTTTGATTGCCAGAGGGTTTCCTGTTCTGAGGGATAAAAACATTATATCCAGGTCTGTGTCTTTTCCTTCAATCTCATCAGGAAGAAGGAAGTTCTGATTCAACCACATTACCACCTATATAAAAGAAGAGAGCCTGATATAAAACTATTGTTTCAAAGCAAAGTCGGCACATCCAAATAGTTTACATTATAATTTGCAATCTTACCCTGTTGATTCTTTCATTTATATGAAAAGAGCAGTACGACTTCGGTTCAGCATAACCTTCAGGGCATGGAATGTACAAAGTGAACCTACACAATGAAAAGAGATTGTAAGTGAATTCTCATTTCCCTGATTACATAAAAAAAAAATATTCAAAACAGCAAAAGGGCAGGTTACAATATAAAACAAGATTTTATTCTTCATACACACCTTGGAAGTTGTCTTGTTAGTTCAAACACATGGAAATGGGAACTAAAAAAAGAAAAAATGTTGCACAAGTAAATAAGTGAAATTTCAATGATGTGCGCTAAAGAAGCCATTGCTGTTGAAGAGATGTTGTGTGGACAGATCGAAACAAGAGTGAATAAACACGTAGAGACTTCCAATGGTCGAAACAATGGCGGTTCTGGAGAGTTGCCTGGTGCAAAGAGGTGGCTTTTAGAGGCTCAATTGTAAATCCTACATAGCAAGCGCTCCACACCGCTGCAACCATTTTGGTTGCCACGACAAGTTGAAAAAACAATTTAGTCCAAAATTGTTGGAAATTTTGCTCGTGCCAACCGTACTGATTTAGTTCGTGTTTATAGTCTTTCTAAAGTTAAAAAGAGTTTATTTATGCTCCATTTTCATTATAATTCACCCCTTTCACCCTGGCTACTTGGATGCTAAACTTTGAGATGTCGCATGCGCCGTCAAATTTGATTGCGATATATATTGTGGCAAACAAATAGTCATATAATATTGCACAAAGTGTTCTGCTTTGCTTTATTTGCTTGTTATTTTTTTTTCTCGCAACCATGAATATTATTTTATGTCCGACGAACATTCCATAAAATTAGGTTGCCAAGAAAAAGTTGAACTTAGAGGACTGATACCTGGATTTGTAGCCAACGAAAGCTTTGATGTGAAGATCCACAGGAACATCTTTGGGAGGAAAAACTGGAACTTGCAGATGCGAGGTTAAATTTTGTTGTGAAGGATGAACCACATGGCTTTCTCCCTCAAATACCCCCTCAGCAAAGATCATTATTGTGCGTATGATTGTATCATTGGTGGTGGAGATGGAGAGTTCAACATGAGGCTGCACCTGTTCACTGCCAGGGTTCACCAATAATGATGTCTGTAGCTGGGTGTTAGCTGGTATGATCCCTAACTGGGATGGATCCACATCCTGGCCTCCTGCTTTTCCAACCTTAAATTTGAACAAGGAAAAAGCAAGGATGGCACAGTTGGTTAGTTTGAGGCCTTCAGTGCGCTAGGTCCCGGGACGATCCACGGAGATGTCACACGCTTGTTTCGACTTTTCTCTTTTCTGTGTAGCTTTGACTATTTAAATACCTTTAGAGAGAGGGGGTGGGGCGGTTGAGGTAAAAAATGGGCGCACCATTGACCTTCAGTTCATCAGTTGAATTAGTAACACGAGTTACCGACGGAAAATATGGTTGCTTTACCTTTTAGCACAAAATTGAACACTACATTTTATTGTTCTTCTAGTGTTTGACATAAAGGCATAATTCAGAGAAACACGTTATGTAAAAAAATACAATAGGTACATTTAAGGGCCCTAAGTAACTCTAGAAATTATTTGTTTTAGAAGAAGGAAATACAAGGCAATTTGCAGGTAGAATAGAGAGCTTGGTGCTTTTTGTATAGTTAGCCAAGAATAAGTCAGTTTGTGTAAAACATAACAAACAAAGAGAGAGATAAAGTGAGAAGTCACTTAAACTTTATTCTTGATCAAAATGTAGTGATATGTATGTTTGTGTGACATAGTCAGCTCATTTATTGCACAATTAATACTAGAAAACATTTTTCACAGTAACATGTGTAACAGATACAATGCTTAACATCCTCACCCTGGCATTTTCTTCATAGTTTTTCAGTTCAAGCAGCAAATTTTGCTTTCTTTGTGCCAATTCTCTGACTGCATCTTGCTCTACATTCACATCCATAAGGTTTCCTTTCATCTCAGGAGAAGCGGGTAAATAGCCACGCACTTAAGAATAACAAGTAAAAAGTATAATAAGCTGTGTCACAAAAATTTAACAAAATTCAAACAGTGTGAGCTACAACCAAACTGAGTGAAAAATAAAAATAACCACTCAAAACATTAAAAGAAGGTTTAAATAACAGAGAAAATACAAAAAGAGGCAAGGATAGACAAACTTGAAGAAAACTGAAACAATTTTTAAAGGTCATTTTCGTTGTTTGCAACGTTCAAGACATAATGCTTGGAGGACATGTTTTGTTTGACATGCAGCTGTGTTGTCATTCACAAGTAATTTCTTAAGTTTGATGGCAATAATAAGGATAGGCAATTAGCATTATTAAGAAAATGAAAAATGTGTCACAGCCCTGCTGACACATCCCCTTTAATTACAATACAAACTAATTTAAGACCCCTGGCACTCAGCAACTGGTGATTTGTAGGTGCCACCTTTGTACGATGGGAGTTCAAGACAGACATGAAGCATTGATGTTCAAAGGCAGCTTCCAGCACAAAATGAATTACTGCTATATAATATGTGAAAAATGATAGCTGAGTGGTCATGAATTTTACTTCAACAAATTAGAAGCACTACCAAGATCTGGTTAGTGATATTCAGTATGGAATTTCTACAAATATTTCTTGTTTCTCAGACATCTTTCCTAGAGATCCTAGTGGAGGCAACACAAAATGTCGGATCATTATAACTATGCTTCTGGGAAACTGCCCACCTACCCCTCCCCTAAGCTAACATTTTGCCCTAAGTGAGAAGTAAGTGTTAATGTTCTATTAGGGGAGGGGTAGGTGGGCAGTTTCCCAGAAGCCTATAATGATCCAAAATGTCTTGGCTGTTTTCTCAGGCCAGTATTGACTTTATGATCAGATTTTTTTACTGTTATTTTAGAACGACGTCAATGGCCATGGGTAGAACATTGACAAATGGAACTTGAATGTCTAGTATGTCCAGTTGTACCAGTACATGAAAGATACATACCCTCTCCTTCCACGGAGCAACAGATGAGCTCTAGTTTGCCATCCATGCGATAGTCTCCTTCCAAAACACCAGCAACAGCCACTGGGAAATTATCTTTGAAGATCACTTCACCTGTTCTGTCACTACGTGCATCAATCTGGAAAAAAAAAAATTGGGTAAAGATGTTAAAACTCTCATCAGATTATTAAAACATTATGCAATAAACTTAATCTGTGGAGTTCACAATTATTGGAAATGAAAATGACATTATATAAAAATAATACATACAGATATGGATCATATTTACATGGAAAAGGCACGTTATAAATTTATTATTATTATTATTATTATTATTATTATTATTAGTAGTAGTAGTAGTAGTAGTAATGGTAACAGGACTGAGTGGAGTCCAATTTGGTCTGTAATCATACGAGTGATTAACAAAATCGGACGACCGCGTAGCGGGAGTCCGATTTGTTTAATCACGAGTATGACTACAGACCGAATTGGACGACACAAAGTTCTGTTACCAATAAATCATAACTTTAACAAAATTTGTGATATAATAGGCTATTTTTTAAATCAAAACACAAGAAATTCGAAATTTTGTTTTACTAGCCGTGAAAAAAAAGCCATTTAACTGCGTGCGTGATGGCGCGTACTGTCCAATTACTTAGGCATGACGCGTACTGTCCTATCAAACTGTCCAATTAAGGCTGAAATCAGGGCAGTTGATTGCCAATCAGATTTGAGAATTTTGTTATAGTTATGATTATTATCATTATTATATTAACTTCCAATGATGGTGCCAGTCTTCTTTAATACCAGACCATGGCATTGCTGCACTTTTTTGGGAAATGCCATACTATGATTAGCCCAAGGGATCCCAAGGGTGCAAAGAAGGAAATAAACCTATTACAAAACGTACATAAACATACATACACATCTGTACCTTTCCTTATAATATAAGCCAAAATTTGATAGTATGTAAAACTAATTATTGTGATCTGCTTAAATCTCCCTCATGACCCCCTTTTAGCTTCTCTATGGGTCCTGTGGACACCAGTGTAGAAAATACTGGTAAGAACACTGTGGTGCCCTTTGGCATATTTTATACATGGACTTTATATTATCTTGCATTGAAGCTAGGGCCATGTTACAGCTGTACAGAAATGTTCACTTTCAGGACTGGTGTTTTGAAGTACATGTACCTTTCCATTTGACCAGCCTGTTATCAGCTCTGGTACTCCATCAGAATCAAGATCAAAACTGTGAATGGAGATTGCTTGGTTTTTAGACTGCAAAAGAAAGAAACCATTTACAATTACGGTATTAAAACTATTCACAAAAGACTTATGATTTCTCCAACTGCTACCTCAACATCAGCCTGCATCCATGGACAACTTGTACTTCCGTTGTTGCATGCAGAAAAGTGAAATAAGAGATGTCTACATGGAGGCTACCTCAGCATATTCATGCATACATTAACATCATCATCTGATGACTTTGCCATGCTGATGATGTTCTTTTTTAAAGACATAATCCCCATTGGCAAAGAAATCACCTTTATCCTCCAGTATCTTGCAGTCCTGTCATACACTCCAACGGTTCCATTTGCCAGTGCATAGCCAAATCTTGATCCATGGAGTGGATAAAGACAGGTCACAGACTGTAAGTAAAATTCATTAAAAATTGCTCAGCCCAAAGGAATGAATTTTATTTACCTGGAGGGTAGCTATTGATGGCATTTTCCTCCTACAGTATAGTCTAGCTTAATAGAGATCTTAAGCATCAGGTTTTTCCTGGGAAACAGCAAACCTGAGAATGTCAAGTGACCATGGTCTTGCAGTCGCATTTGCAGTTTGATAGGCTGAGGAAGAGCTTCCAGTGTTAAGTGACTTATGACCAGGTTTTTTGCCACTAAAAATTGTACAGCCTCACGTTTAAATGCACGAAGTAGCTTTCTATATCTGCCTGCAGTGCTAGTTAGATTTTTGAACTTGAATTTAATTCATGCTTTCAGGGCAATAAAAAAACTCGATGAAAAACAACATGGCGGCACTAAACAATGAATGCCTTGCTAAAATTTAAATTCTGGCCAGGTGAAACTGCAAATGCGTAACTGCAAACTGCAGTTTGCGATTCCCATGAAGAACCTGATGCTAAAGGTCTCTAATTACACCTAAAAACCGCAACACATGATGATTTAAATGAAAGAACCAGAAGGAGAGTTAAATTTTTCCTTAAGACCTTATACTTGTTGTTCAATTTTATTGAAGAAAAAATACTAAATAAACCTAAAAATTGAAACACAATATACTCACTTCAGTTTCTGTCATCTCTGCAATAATCTCATCTTCTTTAAAAACCCTGATGTCAAAGTCTTCTGACCCAACAAGTAACTGTGAAAAAACCATATTATTGTACAAAGCAATGTATGTACCAGTGCTACTATTAATTAAACAATAATTCAATTATTATTCAAAAATATTAACAATATCCGACCGAGTGATGAACAAATATTACATTTAAGGGAAGGTTGGTAAATTAATGTACCAGTAATTAAACTGGTTTGTTTATGACAAACGCCATCAAAAGTCATGTGAAACTACATGTGAAATTTGATTCTCATATTCAAGATGAATTGCCTAAACTGGCTACTGGCGGTCGAATTTTCTTTCTAGAACTTAAACAGAACAAAGCAAATTTATTACACCACAACTCTGACTAAAACAAAGCAAACTGTTCCTCTGGTTCAAGGCTGTCATTAAGAGGAGGGGCCAGGGATTTCCCCCAGCTACTATAAACATGGCCCCTGGCTACTGTCAAAGGAAAAGAGAAGAAAAATAGAACCAAAAGAAATCCCTAGCTGTTTTATTCCTCATCTTCTTGTTGTATTTACCAAGCTACTTGAAATGTTAGTGACATCCCTAGTGGTTATAACATTTCTACGGTGGTGATTGAGCAAGAGGCAGGGAGAGAGTGGGGACAAGAAAAACACTGTCTTGCATTTTGACTAACGTTATTAAAAGGGGCTGTATCATGAAATTTTCTTAAAATTTAAATAGTGGGAACTGCTAACAAATTGGATGAAACAATTAATTAGTACCAGAAAATCATAAGGGGTTGAAACGTGTAACTCGCGTTCAATGCTCGTTGAAACATGTAACTCGTGCTCAATGCTCGTAAATATTCACTTCTACCATATTTGGAAACCTTAGTGACGGATATCCATTTTCAACAAAATGGCTGCCGCGCGATCACCATGCAGATGTTTAAAGACAAGAGTTCTGCATTTCAAGGTTAAAAATACACCGTTAAAAGACAAAAAATGGAAAGAGAAAGTTGTTTTCTTCACGTCGGAGCGCATGGTCTGTTAAATGCAACCAAGGCAGTGAAGTTTTTGCTGAATTTTCAGGTTCATTTTGCAGTCTATTGCCAAGACAATTACGTTTTTGAAACGGAGTTTATGTATTTTTAAATTTTTCATAGACGTTTTAAATTTTTCTCTTCGGCGCTAAAGAAAAATTACAAAATGTGCCCCGATTTGAGATGGATTTTGTGTTGAATTGTGCCACGTGCTCAGCCGATTTCACTTTTATAGGGCTCCGTACACTTGCATGAACGGATCCGCGACCCAAATAGTGTTTTCCGAATTGCTTTAAACAATTAACCTTTTAGATTTTGAATAAAAATTTTCAAGAAACGGCTTCTCTGTCTATTGTTTTGACTTTGTTCATTCATAAAATTAGCTCAACACACAATCGTGACTACAACATCCAAGCTGAATTTAAGCTTAAATGCCCCTCACATTCATTACACACATCACTTTTTGCAAAGATGTCAGGTTCAGGGTTTGGACAGTTTTTGATATGCAGCTAATGAATTTTACTCAAAAATACTTTTTACAGATTATTTTAGAGTAGTAATATAAGAATTTTAAAAGCCTATTTGCAGTTTTTAGTTAACTGTTCAGAGGGTCAACGAGGCATCGTTTTTTGAAGTGACAACTTCAAGAAGTTGTGAGGACATCAGTGGGTTTCACAATGTTACATTTGGCCCGGGTGGCAAGGCAATAATATCCTGCTCAGTATTTCAATAAGATTCCGGGTTTCAACCTTTGAAAGCTTTCTCGGCTTTCGGGAGTTTTTCCCCTGTTAGTCGGCCATTTTTTTAAGCAGGCGAGGGAACATGAAGTAAAATTACATCACGTTGTTTATGAAGTTTGATTGGTCAGTTATCTCTTCTTCTCGTTCCAAATATGGTACTTTCAAAAACGAATAATCACGAGCATCGGACAAAGCAAACATATGAAAGTTACACATTTCAACCCCTAATGAGTTTCTGTTAGTACATAATACAAAAGGAAACACAGATGGAAATACTTAAGAAGATTGAAACAAATTGCAAGTGTGGTTTTTGAAAACTTTTTAGCCCAACAAAGTTCAATTTTGTTGTTTGTAACGTTTGATATAATGTTGGGATTGACATATTTTGTTTGACACAAAGTTAATTTGTCATTCACAAGTAATTTTTTATTGTTTCATAACAAAAATGGACACATAACTACTATACAGCCCTTTTCAGGCTGAATACAATGTAGTGTTAAATAAAATAATAAGCTGACTAAGAAGCTGGGAACAGCAATATTAACATATTTTACCTCAAGATTTCCATCACCACTAAAATCACACATTGCCAAGGAACACACATTGTCACCTGTGACCTTTAAAAGTAGAAAAAGTTCAATTTATCATGATTTTACTAAGCACAACAGAATTTTTGAGTACTTGCAAATAAATGCAAACAATTTTTTTACATGATGTCATGGCAATCATATTGCTGTTTCATTTTAACAGTCATAAACGGTGGCCATGACCATGTTCAGGGCTGGCACCGGTCAACTTGTCCTGTCAAACCTATTTTTTCTCAGACACAACCCATTTTTGGACGGACAAATTAATAATGTCTCTTTCATCTAGAATTATCTGATTGCACTTTACAGTAAAATACATGCAGACTATTATAAAAATATTTTACAACACTACACATGCTACTCCTGAATTTGTGGTGACGACTTTTTAGAGGACAAAGCAATAAGTTTTTAACTTGCAACTCCCAGAAAACAAACAAACAAACCACTGTTACCGCCCCGCCGTGCAGGGCTTCTGAAATTTTGCACAGTCGCAGAGCTGCGAAATTCAGGTAATCCACGAAATCCCTCAAAATTTGGTAGAAATCTTACCAAATACATGTCCGTTCAACATATTCAGCGTTGTCAAAAGTGGCCGGCTGCCGACGAAAAATTGCTACCTACTTGGTTGATATCGGCCGGCTACTCTGCTTGGCATTTCTACGGACAGCATTTTTTAAATAAAATATCCCTGAACTGGCCGCTTACTTTGCCAACTCAGCCATCTACAAGTTTCAAAACTTTCTGACAACCCTGCATATTTGAGACTTATATCGGCTAATGGAGCTGTTTTTGCCATAGACCTGCAAATTTATCTTGAAACTTCCTCACTGCAATGAGAAAATGTTCTAAAACTACCAGGTCTTCTTGGATTACAACTGCAAAAAACTGGGCACTGGCCAGTGCATGACATAAAAAGCTTCGACATGAATAAGGATATCTGATAAAAAAAAAAAAACCTTGTGCAAGACTATACCAAGTCCAAACGACATCGCAAAGCATGTGGGGGTTTTGAGGACAAAATCGCCAGTTTTAAAAAGGCAACATTTATAAGTAGTCAATGTTTCTGTTCTTGTTGTTATTGGACAGGCTAACGCTGGATATTCCAGCCCTCCCCCCCTTTCCCCGCCAAAAAAAAAATTGGCAACATTGCCATTTTGTGTTTCATTAAAAATGTGAAATGGTTTTTTTAACGATCGTTTTTCGGTAAATTTTGTTCCGAATTTTTATGCAAAATTGGCTGTTTTTTCTGCAAATTTGTCTCTGAAAGTCCCACCAAATTTGACCTTTTTTCTGTGACCTGTCAGAGGCCCTGTGTTATGAATGGATTATGTTATTTAAGTTCTTGATCTGGTCGTCTTTTTCTCTCTCTCCCCCCCCATTTTTTTCCTTCATGAACACTAGTAATGTCCAATCTTGACCAATCATATTTAAAAAAGTGAACGTCTGCATTACATTAGGAGCCTGAAACAGTGGACAAAATGTTCGGCCTTCATTTTGACCGGACAAATCCTATTTTTGACCGGACATTGTCCATTGACCGGCCGTTATTTCAATCCCTGATGTTGGTGTACCAAGTTGGTTCTATGGCAGTTGAGCTCTTTTCCAGTTACCCTGGGTTTTACAGGTTCACAGCACTAGACTGGGCCCAGGCGCGGATCCACACCGGTTTCCACCGTTTTACGGAAATCGGTCAGATTTTTCTTAAATAGATATATTTTTAATAAATAAAAAACTTTCCAAGTTGCAAGGCTTTATCCAAGGTGAATGGAACTGGCCAATATCCTAGGAGACCCAATTAGGGAGTTAAAATCTAAAACATTTACCGGGGGAGCATGCCCCTGGACCCCCAAGAAGCTTACGTTTTCGGCACTCGTTGAGGAAATCCGTCAGCATTTATCCTAGATCCGCACCTGGGGCCCCCTTCAATTTTTGTTAGAGCACAACCTTGGATTCACTACAATTTATAGTCTGAAATGTCAGCCGTCTCCACCCCCTAACCCATGCCCTCAACAACTTAGCGGGTGGAGATGGCTAAGATTTCAGAATATATAATTCACAAACTTGTTGGCGAGTTTAGAATGGGCTCAAAATTCTTTGTACTGTAAATAATTATTTGTAAATATAGTATTTTGATTTACTCATTGGTTTAGTTGGAAGCCAGCACATGCATTGATATTATTTCTTCTAAAGAAGTGTAAGACATCACTTACAGTCCAAAATTCATCATTTCCTTCAAAGTCAAATCCTTGAATTGAACAGTTTCCTCCAACTATCGCTAAAGGATTCTCAAATGAACCAAGCTTGCCTGTTACTATAGCATTCGCTCCATCTGCAATCTTACAAGGGATCAAAGCACAAAACTATTAAAACAAGATTTACAAGTGGCCTGTACAAGTAGGAGTTGTTAATAAAACGGAGAGTAAACAACAAAAAATTAGTGAAGATTAGAGATACTTAATCTTGTCAGAATGATACTTAAAAGTGTTTTTTTGGAAAAATTCGCAGGAGCTAACTTTTGGCTTAAAGCAGCCTTTCAAAATTACTTACCCATGTTATAACCTTGGACATCTTTTTGGTTCTCAACTCATTAATCTTTTTAACATCCTCACAGTCAAACCCCAATAATATGGACACTGAGGGGGCCAAACAAAGTGTCCATCTGCATAGCCTCCCACACTGAGGTTCTTAGGGGTTTGTCAAGGGTTCCTGCCCCACGAATGTCTGCTGAAATTAGCCTGCATGGCCGGCGTTTTAAAAGGGAAGGGAAAGGGAGTTTTAGGCGCGAGAGAAACGCTCCTTCCCTCCTCGCGCGCCCCTCACGTTTCTCGCGCAAACTCCCTTTCCCTCCCTTTCAAACGCCTGCCACGCAGGCTATGCTGAAATGAGCAGTAAATTCCCTTCCTCACATTGTTCACAAATATCAGCTGGAGTTCACACGCAGATTATTGGAGAACCAATAAGCACTGATGAAGTCAAAGTGTTGACAGGCCAAAAACGACATCCAAGCTTGATAGAATGTAATCAGAGTTTTGCTCCAGACAAGAATGTAGGAAGTTAACGTAAAGTGTTGGCTTTTGTATATTTCTGTCTGTAAATGCTGGATTAGGAGTCATTTGCTCATAAAGGTGTTCTCTTGGTGATGAGGCAATGGCAGGATATTATGTTGTAACTGAACAAAAGGCAGAATCTTTTTCGGCACTTTATTGTTTTGTCGTAAAGCTGACTTCTGTTCAGCAAATAAACCTTCAAGGTAATTTTTCAATGAGATTGTAAGGGTATTATACCCTCTAGTATGAAAGCAAGTGAGTTAACTGAGTAGTTCATTTTAAAAGGTTAGAGCTTTAACCTTTCATGAGACCTTCTGATCTTTTCTGAAGTCTCGCACTGCGAGTCTCGTACAAAATTTCTCAAGGTTCAATGAGCACTTCCCAGATCTGGAAGCGGCTATGACTGGTCTATGTTTTTGACCGCCTGTTTCAGCAGACCTTTGTTGAGGAGGATTACGTGACAAGCCAAAAAGACATCTACGTGGGAGGCTAGTGTCCATATTTGGCAGGTTGACTTTAGAGATGAAAATGTTAGAGGGCTTTATTTCCCCAGGGACAAAGCAAACTGTCCAGATTATGAGGTATCTGTATTAAGCGGGTGTCCCTAAAGCAAGGTTTGACCATATTTTTTTGTTTTCAGTACATGTTCAAAGTAGCTCATTAATTTTTTTGAGAGCTATATCCTTTAAAAAGCTCTCTTTCACCACTAAGGCTTACCACTTAGTAATATACATGTACATCCAGTAACTACCAAAAGAAAATGTTACTTACAGACCCCAAGAGCAGTCAAACTAAACTAACAAGAAACTCACATCCTTGTAGAAAAGATCAGAGTTGTTCTCTACATCATAAGCAAGCAAGTTAGTGGGTGTCCCAACAAGCAGTGTGTCACATCCTGAACTATTCAATGGACCAGCAGCAACAGCAGACACTTGTTGATTAATGTTTAAAATGCTGATGTCAGTGTTGTGACTCGCGATCGCTCTACCACCTTGCAGTGCTGAAGTATGGGGGTTGTGGATGAAAACCTGTAAAAAAAGACAGCAAAACAGGGTAACTTGACTGACTCTGGCTAACAATAATATTATTATTATCAGTTTAATAGAATCAACCAACAGAAGTGAAGATTGAATGCAATGTAAGAAGCTAGTATAAACTGGTGACTTTGATTCAGTTCTATTTGCTCTAAATTAGTATTAAATGCAGCTTTCTGAAGTGATTCTGAAGTGTTTTAGGTCAATTCTGTACTTAAAATACCCATGCCCAAAAATAATATACAACTATCCCCAGAAGGGGAGATGAATAATACTATAATATTCCTTGAATTCAGCGGAGACGTCTGTACCGCCACCGAAATGATCCCCACCACCGAAATGATACCGGCGGTCACCACCAAAATGATCCCCGGAATATCGGGAATGGGATTAAGAGGACTACAAAAACTGGACAACAATTTAGAGCGTGCTTTTTATTTATTTATATTGCATCTTTTTTACGGTGTGTAATTTACCTTTTTACCGCTCTTTATTTTGCAGTAAATTGTTTGTTTGTTTGTTTTTGGTTTAACACTAGACAATACTTGTTCAAAAGATGCATTTCACTTATGTCTTCTATTTCTTCGAATTTCTTTTTATATTTTTGCAAGAAAATTAATCTTCTTAATCAGTGTATAGAACTGTTATCAGTCTAATTGCTTTCTCTATTTTCCTCTGTTTAGAATCGTGCTTGCATGAATAAACGAAGAATTTAGAATAGGTAGCAAAGTCCCAGGTCCATTTAAGCCAAGGTTCCGAAAATTTAAGATGGGATCATTTCGATTGCGAAAAGGTATCATTTCGGTGGTGGGGATCATTTCGGTGGTGATTGGGGGTCATTTCGGTGGCGGAGATCATTTCGATGGTGGGGATCATTTCGGTGGCGGTACAACGTCTCGCTTTAAAGCCACTGCATTCTGTTTAAACTTCGGTGTCATCAAAAATCGCATTCGTTTCTTTCCAAAAATGTTGTATTTGTTGTAGTTTATTTTTCATCTCAGGTAATTTTTATTTTTCCTTGGTTTCAGCTTCATTAGCAGACATTACCATACCCAAAAACAAAAGAAAAAGATAAATTACCTAAGATAAAAAATTTATTATTGCAACATATTCATCACTGGCTGCAGTGGCTTTCTTTTTTTCTTGAGGAGATCGATCTTCCACATATCCATTTGGATTTTTGAATTTGTTCACCAATCAGGAAATCAGGAAAATTATGATTACTCCTTTCTCCAGTGAGAAACATGATCACTCTCTCCTTTTGTGATTGGTGAACAAGTTTTGAGGGCTATGTGGCTGTATTTTTAACCATTCAGTTTGGATCTCAGCCTCACAAAATGTATGAACTGGCAGATCAGAAGCCTGAGAAGGGGTTGCCATGAACACATTACCATACTAAATCTCACCCCGTTTGTTGTGTTTAAAGTTTCTTCACAACGAAATCATGGCAGGTCGGGCAGGAATGTCATCAATCAAAATTAATTGGCGGTGCATCATTTTTCAGCCAATGGCATTTCCCCTAGTCTGGGCATAGATGAAGTGCCATAAATGAAGAGTTTTGTGGCAGGCTATAGACTTACACAACGAAACTGGACCATTATTTTTGGACTTCAATAATAATTTGAAACAAAGACAAGCGAATTCTACATGCTGTCAGAACATTTAGAAAACGGGAAACTAGGGCTTTTGCTACAGGTGCCTCCTCTTCCCTTTGGGTGTTCTCCTTGCATGCTCATAATGACTAAACAAGCCATATAGGCCTGAAATTATTAACAAAATAAACATTGTGTTTTTCAGTGCAGAGATTGATCCATGATATAGACAGACAAATTCCAAAATGTACACAATTTCCAATTAAGTAGATTAAGACTTTCTTACAACTCTTACCTTATAGGTAGAAAATTGACAACTAGCTCTCGCTGTTTTCTTTGAGTATAAAAATTAAAATTGCTCAATTTGACCTAAAGGCTCACTGAAAGACTACGGCCAAGAGTAAAGTGCGATCTGGCGGTTTCTCCTTTTTCATTTCCTTTTTTTCCGCCGATTTTTCGTGTTCTACCCCCGCAAAGTAAGACGCCTGATCGCATGTTAGTTCAAAAGCGGGCCTCAGGGGTTACATCTACTGATAAAGAAAAATTTAATTATAATTATCTGAACCAACCTTTCCAGCCGTCGTACCGCCTGTCAAACAAGGATGCCTACCATCGTACCGCCCCAGTGCCGGAGTTCGAGCGTGGATTTTGTGACCTAACTTCAGTGTGAAAATCGGCACGAGCATGGCGAAAGATCCTGAAGATCCAGGGGAAAGTTAGCGGGTCACATCACAAGAAGCGCAGCGACACTCTGCCACCTTGGAAACTATAGCAAACTTGAAGTTTTTAGTAATTGTTATTGCGCATAACATTTGGCGCATTGTTTTGCACGACCAAACGCTGTTCTTTAGACAGCTTGGGGCTCACCTCGATCAATACAAGGTCTTTCATATTGGAGAAAATTCGGATAAGATATCCATTGGCCATGATTGACATGGCCTTGAAACAGCGACGTATTTAAGACAGATGAAATGGTAACAAACCACACAGAAATGGGTTCAACCGGCGACAGCGACAGATTAAAAAGCGCATTTCCAATTGTAAAATATCGATCGACAGGGAACCCCTCCTCAATAAGTTTTGAAGTTCAGAACCTTAATCTTTTTACTAAAAAACTAAATAATCTCGAAAGATTACAACAAGTCCAACACGGCTGATCTACGCCTGATCTACTGGTTTGTTTATGACCGTGAAGGCTAGAATTATACACCACGTGCTCACCCCGTGGCCTTCAAAAAACAATTGGCAATTTCTTTATTTTTGTACAAGAAAATGCAGTTCCTTCTGTCGACCGCACTCGAAAGGATTAATATACTGCGCATGAACCTAACAATTACGAAGCAAGATTTGACCTAACATGTGAAGTATTTCGCGGCTAAATAACAATTTTTGGCAATCGAAGGTACGAAAGAGAAGCGAAGACATTTCACACTGCAATGTTGCGAATTTCGGACCCGCCGGAAGCCCCAGAGGTATTGACGTACATTTGAACTTTTCCTGACCAATCGGGATGAAGCCAGCCATTGCGTTTAACCAATCAGAACAGGGTTTGCGTGGCGGTCTATTTGAAGCGTGAACCACTCAAACCGCATCTCGGTTTACATCAATAAAGAAGGTTTGTGAATTTCAGGGTTCTTTCTGAATTTCTGGCTCAGGATTTCTACGGATTTCCTCAAGGATGACCGATGCCTACTATTTTCGGTAAGGATTTATTGCTTCTGTTGATAAGCCATCATAAACTTCACTTTGTTTCGCTCTTTCCCTACAAAAACTTGCAATCAATCACGTCGCAGTTTCCGCGCCATTTTTGAAGGTAAAAATGAAGTCGACTTGAAAAACAAAGGAAAACCTTAATTCGACTCCAAGCTAAATACGATCATTACTTTTTCTCATTGATTTAATGAGATGTTTCTTGTTGCAAATCTACGTAAAATGTTATCATCATGATTTGTAATCCTCGATGTCTCCTCCGATCTTTGTGTTTACTCGAGGCCTTTCCGATCTCTCGTACAATCGCTCCCGTAGGGAATGATTTTCGTGCAAATGCGGCAGAAAACAACCCCTTGTGTCATTTCTATCGCTATTTCCAAGAGAATCAAAAATCTAAGCAACTTTATCCCTGTTTTTGCTAGCAGATTTTAAATGATAAATTTAAACTAAGTTTTGCGAAGACGCGAAAGCCAGATCGATTTGCTTGCGCGATCGATGTCGCCTCGTTTCGAATGTGCTGTTGCATGCGGATTTTCGCAAAGTTGTAGTTAAGCTTTGAAATCGTTCTTCCTTCTTTTGTTGCTCTCATTACAACCAGTTACACGCATTTTCACACTTTTTGCGATAAAACTGCGTTTGAGAGGTGAAATTAGGTTTATCATTTTATGTCTTGAAGTGAACATCCGGGCTTTACGCGTGCTGTAACACGTGCATATTCCCTTTGATTCGCGGTGCGTCTCTCATAGCGTCCAAAGCCGCTCGTCTTTCTGGGCTATATTTTGTCAAACCCCAGTGGAAATTGTCGAAGAATGCCTAAAAGCTTCTTATGCAAGAATGTTGCTTCTTCTTAAGGCAGCAGAATCAGTTGCACGGTGCGTAAAGCAACGAAAGAAATCGTTGCGTGTATTGGAAATTTTTCAGCGGTGCGCAAATTGCGATACCCCCGATCAGGGGTCATGTTGTTTGTGCAATCGAAAGACGTAATGCGAAGAAGGCTGGTTATAATTTCATGATTTTTCGCTCATTTTGTTTTGTTTTTGATGAGTTAGGGGTTATAGTGTTCCAGTGGAGGAGGAACCGTCGCAGAGAACTCATCGTCGAAAGAAGAAAGTTAACAAGGGACGATGGACGAAAGAAGAGGTTTGTGTATAAGCTTACGTATCTGCCATTAGTACACACGTAAATATTCTCCTGTTTCTGGGATTCTCTTGTTTTTCAGAAAGAAATGTTAAAGCAATTCCAGGAACCTAACCTTTAACGCGAAAGATTTCGTGTAGGATTGTCTTATCCCTCGCGTCGAGTCTCGGCTCTGAATGGAAGTTGTCAGGGGCTATGTATGCAAAAATTGGCCAACGTTTTCTTTAATTCATTCATAACAGTTTGTTTTGGTGACGATTGTTTTTCCCAAATTTCATCGTATTTGGCTTTTTGAAAAGGTAAATGCATCCTTAAGCGGCGTCTTAAACGTTTAGACCTTTAAAGGCGTGTTTGGTGTGCTCTTATCTAAAGTTTTGAACAAAGCTACTGCTTTTGTGTAACCAAGCGTGTGGTGAGCTTCATTTTAAATCTCGAATGTCCGTTGAAAAGGATCGTATTACTGCATTGAATATTGGTTCTTATACTCTTGTCCTTTCTCTGCGAAATTTTTAAACAGTTCCATCGCTTATTTCTGAGCGTTATTCAGCTGTTTGAATTCGGGATTTTCCAAGATTGTTCGTTCTCGAAGTAAAAACTGTAAATTCGGGAAAATGAAAGTTGTACACTATCCGTAATGAAGGCAAATTTATGTGTATGAAACGGACTAAAGCAAATGAGCTTTGTGCCGAAATCGGCAGTGAGGACGTGTTATGCTACGAAATTTTACCCCAGCTTGCACCCAGTGTAGCATTTGTAAAACACCTTGAAGATCATTCATATAAATTACAGTTTTTTGTCCTCGAGCAAGACATATTGGAGGGTCATGTTGTGGAACTTCTCAGCTATGTCAGCCGAGACTGCTATTTTGCATGTGTATGCCAATATTCCTCATTTTATGCCAGTTTAAATAACCGGCGTGCCTTCTGTCGGCGTCTTTTTTGATTACCCCGTTATTTTGTCTTCGTTATCCTGCTATTAGATGTTTTTAATGCAGTGACTAGTTAACCTACGATGTGGCCCGGTGTTGTACATATTTCTTGTACTTAGGACGGCGTCTTAATTCTGGTGAATATTCTTTGTGCGTTTGTGCTGCATACTGATGAAATGATAAGTCGTAATTTAATCTTTTACCTGCTGTACTCCGTCAAAATGTCAGTTTTTTATGTGCAGTTTTATTTGATTCCATATTTTAGCCTTCTTTTTATTTCTCTTTTTTTATTTTTATTTGTTGTTGTTACAAGTGAGATTATCCTTTGCTTATTTTCCAGAGTTTTCATTAAGTTCTAAAGTAGACAGCTATGATGTAAAAGTAGGTGGCTTGGTAACTGAGTGCTGTAGGCAATTTCAGGCTTTCATTCTCTCTATTTACCCTATTCCCCTGAAAAGTAGACGGCTCAAACCTCCAGGTAGCCAGTTTTTTAGCCGACTGCCGGCACTTAATGAGAACCCTGTCTTCTACCCCATGCACAAGTACATCATGCATACTCAGAAATCAGAAAACTGAAGGATTGCTCTTATTAGCATAATTTGCCATATTCAACTCCAAATTTATATGTTGCTGTTAAATGTCATTTACAAGGTGATTAGATGTTGATGCACAATTATCTTGGCAGGGATGACAGCTCTCGGGAACAGATCTGGCTACATGTTTTGTTAACCTGTAAATGTATGTGTAACAATGAACAACTTTGCACTGCATACTACTGATCCTGCATTTTGCATTGCAAGCAGTACTTTTCCTGCAGTTTCAACTAAATTCTTGCAATCTGTGTTTTTATTTTATTCAAAATCAATGTTTATTTTAAGCTTGATAAAGTATTACAGCAGGGTTGTGTTAATGCTACTGAAGAATACAGTACCAGTTTAGACAGAAAACCTGCACGTGTTAATTAGATGCTGTTCAGAGTTTTAAAATTTGTCGCATTTCTGAAAAACTGCCCAATATGTAGCGAGACACAAATGCAAAATGACTTGACATCTGAAGCCAAGCTGTAAAAACATGTGAAGCCCCTGCGGGCAACCCCCAGCCTCCTTGCACACCAGCCCTGGGAAATACCGTTGGCCAGCATTGTTTTGTGTTTAACTTAGCCTAAATTCCATTTAGCCACATTCAAAATATTAGAGCAGAGTTTCATTTCAATTCCACTGAAACGACAACTTTGCTTCTAAAACATCTTGGTTTGCAGATTCTATAATTGGCTTTTCCATGAGACTACTTGTAATAGATTGAAATTCTATTCCTTAACACTCTTTTCTCAGATGCATCAGCTACCAGCATAGCTAATTGCATTTTAGACCCTGTTTTGATTTGGCCTTGGGGCCTGTTTCTTGAAAGTGCCGGTAACTGTTTGGTCCCTGAAAGTTGTTTTGCTTTTGCCATGTTTGCATTTAAGATCAAAGATGCAATAATTTTGAAAACAATACTATGAAACTATCAGTTAAGGAAGCATAATGGACTTGTTTGTGCACTAGGAACTCAGTGTTCTCCCTAAATTTAGCTCAGCAGGTAAGGGACCATTCATGGCCGGTAAAGCAAAAAATATATACCAGAGCCCCAATTTCCTGGGGGAGGGGAGAAGGGGAGTGAGGGACATGGCTTCAAACTTGCTGTGAAATTTAGGAGCCAAGCTCTCTGAAACGTAGTTCCCTCATTTTAAGACCTATTTTACACAAATCAGTCGTTGTTATCTTTAGACAACAATTTAAAATGTTTGATTCTAATAATGTCTTCAATGCTCTCTCTCCAAAATGTGTGGGCCATAAAAAGAAAAGCTGTGTATAATTTAGTACAAGACAAGATGACAAGACAAGATGATTTATTAAACTCAGCTCAGTTTTATATGACATAAAGGTTAAATTTACGTAGGCAACTAAACACAGTACAACTAAGGAATAAAAGAAAAATTGCAGCAAAAAAATAGAGAGTGAGTTGGGATCATCCAAATAGCAAGGGCTGATCTAGTGGATGACCCCTGCAATAAAATACAGTTTACAGACAGAAGTAAGAATATATATATATATTTTTTTTCATAAAAAGTATTTCTTCATGCGCTAAGGCAGATAATTAATTAGAAAGATAATTGGAGATGGAGTTCTTAAGGGTTTTACAAAATATTTTAAGAGAATTTGAATTAGTTATACCTTGTAGGAAAGGAGTTCCAAAGGACTAGGACAGAGGACTAGTGAGTTTTAGGAAGCATAAGCCATATTAAGTGGTATTAACTGAGGCTACATAAAGATTTCTATTACATGATTTCCTTGTTGAATAGGAATGAACAGAAGAAGTAAATTTGAAATATTCACTGAAACAGGGGGGTAACAGTCTGCGAGCAAGCTCTCCTATCTGGGCAAGCGAAGTGAGCCTCACGAGAATGTGTGAGCGAGCGGCTGAGGAAAGGAGAGCTTGCAACGATCTCTCATAAATTTTCATTTCCACCCCGGAAGCCCCAGGACTCCGCAAAGCATGAAAACTGTCACTGCAAACGTGCCACAGATTAGAAAAGTGACAAGCGCCTGTCAAGTAAGTTTAGACAGTCGAGGGCGCGTAGAATGATTTATTTATAAATCGCTTTCGCAACAGCATCAAGGCAATGTTTTTAATCACTGATATGTTTTTTTTTTCACGGGGAAATTGTACTTCAACCTGTCCTGTCCGGTTTTCAGAACTAAACAAGGCGCTTGACACAAATGAATACAACTGATGAAGGGTTTTCACAAGAACTTACAAACTCGGTGCGACTTATCCTGGGCTCGCAATATTCTCTTTGCGAAAATTACATCAAACAAGCCCGTCTGCATTGAGGGCTGAAACAAGTTCTCGGTACCAATCTGATCCCCCTGAGAACCAAATTTGACACACAGACGAAGCGGGTGCCAGCTTGGCCTGTTATCAATCAACTTTGATTTCCGGAACGTCATTTTTCAGCCAATGGTATTTCCCTTCATCTGGGCGAAGTACAAATGAAATTTTATCAGGGATCATTGCAAGCTCTCCTTTTCTCTGCCCCTCGTGGCTTTGCTGCTCACTCGCGCGTTCTCGCTATACTCGTTTCACTCGCCCAAATAGGAGAGCTTGCTCGCAGGCTAGCGTGACCACTGATAAACAAAAGAGAGTATCTGTGATTCAATGACATCATTGAGCTTAAGTAGGTTGAGAGATTTGAACAGAGGCTCAGAGTGAGATTTGGTTCAGAGAAAGATATTATTCTGATTGCTTTTTCTGGATAATGACTAATTGTGTTAGAAATGAGAGAAAGGTTAAACCCCAGACATGGACACCACATGTGAGGAAAGGATAGATAAGACAGTTAATAAAGCATGACAAGAATATGGTTGTCAACAAAATGTCTTATTTTTGACAAGATACCCACTGTTTTTGATAGTTTCAAACAGAGCTTATTAATATGACTTTTCCAAGTTAAGTTGGAATTACCTTAATCATTACCTTAATCGGATCGGATCATAACTTGTGTATTTTTCAACACAACTAATTTATTTTTAGTAAACCTTCAAGTGGTACCAGGAGCTAAGAAGTATTGCTTCAGACGGCAAATTTTACCTGTTACCGCCTGTTAAGGAGAACATTCCGAACTGTGCTACTAGGAACAGGACCCTGGTTGTTCAAACATTGGATAGCACTATCCACCAAATAAATCACAGTCCAGCAGATCAATATCAGGCAAACCAATTGCGCAATCTGGTGGATAGAGATTTACATGTATTTAGTGGATAGCATTGTTGACCTTTTGAACAACTAGGGCCACCAGTTCTGTTACATTTGGAACCAATCAAATTTCTCAATAATTTGTTGGGGGAAAAGGACAGAAAAATTTATTTATCAAAAAAGTGATCAGGAACAATCACCATGATCATGTTCTTTAATGAATAGTCAAAATTAATCAAGCTCCCCTACCCCTCACCTACAGTCGACTCCTGATAATTCAAACCTTTGAGGAAAATAGCAAAAAGTTCGAGTTATTGGGAGCTCGAGTTATCAAGGGTAAAAATTATATAGTATATACAGAACAACCTGAAGGGAAATGAAAATTGCTTTGAGTTAGTGGCAGGTTCGAGTTATAGAGGGTTCAAGTTACCAGGAGTTGACTGTAGTTTGCACAATTTGATTTTTTATTTTAAACAATCATTAAAATTAATGCAAACAATATGTTTTGAAAATGACTTTATTTATCCTTGTCTGGAGATTTTACAAACCCAAAGGTGCCCTATGACCCACTGAGTTTTTAGGCAATGCCATTTTAGGAAATGATTCACTTAGGGTTGCCTCTGTTAAGTAAGTCCCCCTGTCCAATTAGCCCTCCCTCCCTCCCTCAAATTTTTCTAAAAAAATGAGTCCCCCAACCTTGGAGAGCAATCAATTAAAGCAAGTGGAATCTAAAATTTGTTTCAGGATGACAAGCTGAAGGAGTTGGTAGATGAAATTGGAACAGATAGCTGGAAAGAAGTAGCAAGCCATTTTTCTGATCGTACTGATGTACAGTGTCTGCACAGATGGCAAAAAGTACTCAATCCAGAGCTTGTGAAAGGACCCTGGACAAAAGAGGTGAGACGGGAAACATCAACGCTTGTTAGTAACCAAGTTTGAAGTCCCCAAGTTGTATATTTTCGATCAAGAACTCCCCCCCTTAATTTGTGGTCCAGGCACAAAGCATGTGGGCCATGAATAAGAGAAAACAAGAATCTGCAATTTACGGCATGTACTGAGAAGGCAAGGGTATGTTATTAGGTTATTGGCCATTTCAGATTTGCGGAGGGAAGTGGGACAAGTTTCAAATTTAAACTAATCGATAAACTGACACCACCATTTAAAAGGTCATTTTGGTCAGTTTAAGTTTAAGATCCAACTAAAGAAGTATACTCACTTGAAATGTTCACTGCAGATCTTGTCTTTTCATAAAGAGATTCGGGCCTCATCATCAGTTTCAACAGTGAAATTGTCACTAAAAGACTACATTCCAATTGTATGTAAACTTTTGGAGTCATACATTTTTTTCTTGGCACTGGAAGCCATAACAATCCCTGTTGTTAACTGTAAAACATCTTTCACACGTGCTTCATGAATCAGTAATGGCAGTGCAGTGCACTTACGGAACGATTCAAGATGGTGGACAATAGAAAAACACAAACGGTTTATAACATTAATAATATTGCTCTACTAGTTAAGAATCTGAGTGGAAAAATACTATATTTGTTTATTTTGATCCCTCAGTCTGAATATATCAGGATATGTCACTGAGAAACTATTTTTCAGTTCCGTTATTTTAAGATCACGGTAATGACACGGTACCGGAAACGAACGTTACCGTGTAATCGTAGGGCTTGCAAATGGTCAATAAAGTTACTGATCTTTTAAATTTGGCTCCTAGAAATGTGGCTTGGGCTCATAACTTTTTATTTTAGGAGCCCAAAGGGCTCCCAAAAAATGTTCTTAGGCAACAGCCTTGAAAAGTGTCTCACCAGTGGGAGTGACAACTTCTAGGTACAGAAACTGCAGGTTTTTTGACTTGTTATTTTATCTTCAGGAGGATGATAAAGTGGTTGAATTGGTGCACAAGTATGGTGCTAAAAGGTGGTCTCTCATTGCTCAACACTTGAAAGGACGGATTGGTAAACAGTGTAGAGAAAGGTATATGTAATGCATCTGCGTACAGTATGATAATAGCCATCAGAGTATACTATAAAAATTAATTAGTCAGAACAGCTTCCTTAAATTGAAGTGTGTGTGAAATTTGAGGTTTGCATGGCTTGTGATTTTAGTTTTGGTGCTGGAGAGTAATTTTGTTTATTGATGCATGTTTTGTGCGTCTTCAGATGGCATAACCATTTAAATCCCCATATAAAGAAAACAGCTTGGACAGAAGATGAAGATAGGATTATTTATGAAGCCCACATTACTATGGGGAATAAGTGGGCTGAGATTGCAAAACTCCTGCCAGGAAGGTGTGTAATAGTTTTCTTATTTCTTATTATCACAAGGTAGTTTTTTACTGAACAGTAGTAATGGGCTACTCGTTTCTGGATAGATCTGTTTTGTTCTTAAACTCTAAGCCAGAGAATTGTGGGAATGTGAGCAGATAGCAAATCCATTTTACTCAATATTTCCAGTGAGGTCAAACTCTGGCAAGTAATTGGTGATCTTACCCTCACTCAAACCTTAAAGTGACGCCAACAGTAGACCACACCCTTTCCCCTGCTTCTTACAGACGAGTTTGCCTTGAGAATGAACGATGTGAAAAGATCAAAAATTAATAATTTTTTGACACAAATGAAATGTAGAGTTCATTTTGGGATTAAAGAGTTTTTAAAATGCTTTCCTTTTGTAGAACTGACAATTCAATAAAAAACCACTGGAATTCCACAATGAGGAGAAAGGTTGAAAGTGCAGGCTATGATCATTACAGGAGAGTTAGATACCATGCAGTGAGTGTTTTGTTGTTCTAGCTGTACTGTTGTTACACTCTTAATAGAGACCTTTAGGTTCTAAGATGAGGAGGACTAGTATATGAGTAGTGCCTGTACATTAACAAGCATCATTTTGGCGGGAAAACGTGATAGGAGTCGTCATTGTACTACAAGTTTTAGTGAGAATGTTGTAGTTAGCAGAAACAAGTTATCACATGTTAGAAGTTTTATAACTCTGCGAACAGGAAAGGGCTTAACCTCATTTTATAAAGATTACAGTGCTAACGTTTCTGGTGAAAAAGATGTACAATAAAGCTTTCCATGGTGTCTTTTTTTAGAATATGCGAGAAAACTTTAAGGCAAATCTCATCCTCAAATCTAAAGGTCTAGCAAAGTTACCGCTATTCATAATTTGTTGATTATAATTTAGTAGAACATGAATTCCTGAAAGGCTCCACTCACCTCGGTACTGAAGCCTCTTATGAACAACAAAAAGAACTTGTAAACACCAAGATTGTTGTTGTATTTACAACGACAATATACGTGTATGGAGTAATAATTTAATTATACAAATGTACCATAAAGCTCTAATAGTAGCGACCCCCCAAAAGTAAAGTCAAAAGTTTCTTTAATACTTGTAATAAATCCTGAAAATAGCAAGCCCTCGGAAAGAACGATCCCCCCAAAAATAGCGACTCCCCAAAAGTAAAAACTGAAACTTCTGTATACTGCACTATAATTTTGATTTCCTTTATATCGATCGGCTGATTCAACCATTCAGTTATCTGGCCAACGATTGATGTTGATTTTGCGTGATTTTGTTTATGTTTCATTTCGGGAAAGAGCTTGGAAATAACGACCCCACGAGAGTAACGACACCCCAAAAGTAACGAGCCCCAAAGGCTGCTAATAGGCCACTTGCACTAAGAGGTCACGTGACCAATGCTTCCTCTAAACAATGAGTTGGAATCTTGCTGATGCCAAAACTCGACAGAGCACATAAAAATTATCTAACACCCAAAATTTGAGATGGAACACATTTAAGGGAGATGTTTTATGGCACCTTGATTTTTCAACAAAGTATTATGATTTGTATTGGCCACCATGTTGGAAGGCATACTCTTGCCCTCCAACATGGCGGCCAAAACTACGTTTTGCCTATATCTTGCTAAACGTTTGATATTTACGTTCAGACGTGCTGTAAACGTTACCACATCATCTTTTCAACATTTTCCTCAAAGTTTAAGTGCAAATTTGTGTTCAGAGAGAGGCAATTCATTATTTTAAAAATCACATTTTGGTCACATGACCATCTACGAACTTACTCATTTTAAGAAAATGGTGCAGTTTTGGAAAACCAAATCACTATTATTTTGTTTAAGATATGACCCACCAATCATTTTTCAAAGGCAAAATCATATAACTTTCATTTTCATACAATCAATATCATACAAACTCTTAGTGCAAATGGCCTCCCAAAGTAACAAGGGTTGCTACTATCGGAATTTAACGGTATATATAATGCATTTTAACAGTCTGTTAATGTATTATACTATGGTAGCTGGCTTGAAATTGTGCAACAACACTGTACAGACTGGAAGTTTTACTACAGCTCAAAGCCAATAAGAAAAAATATATTGATGAAACTTTTTGTTGTGAAAGTTAGGAATTTCACAGCTCTGTCTGATGTTTACATCTTGACATTATCTTAGGTTGCAAAATGTAGTGTTAACTTAAGTCTTGCAACATTAATGGACAGTGGAATCTGTTTTTATCCCTGTTTATTTTATTTTCTTCCAGTCTGAGAAGAGATACAACAAGGGACACCTTCTTCCTGGAAAGAAAGGTAATGTAGATTACAATAGAGTGGAACCCTGTTCTACAGACACCCACTTACTATGGTAACCCTTGTATAACAGACAGTTTCCTTTGTCCTGATGAAAAGCTCATATATTTTCTCTAAAAATAACCTGTTTAATGGGAAAACCTATTAATATGGAGAAGGCACACTTTTCCGTGTCCCGAGCAACAAACTTTCATAAAATTTAATTGTCATTCCCTCTTTATGGACACTGGGTATCTGTACACTATCGTGTGCTAATTGTCAACGTTGTACACAGTGGTGAAATAGCATGTGATATTTTTTATTTTGATCAGTCTGTCTTTATTTTTGTGTTTGACTCTACTTCTGTGGCCCTTTCATAAAGTTATCTACCCAATATTACATGTCTCACTTCCTTTGCTTTTTGCTTTAGTTATAGCTCCTATGTATCTTTCTATCATTCAATATCAAAATGTGTCCATGATTGTTTTTTCTGAGAGCCAATTATTCAATACGGACACAGTGGCATGTCTCCTATTGTCAGTTGTTTAATCTTATTGGTGTATCATTGAATATCTTGTATTTGTAGATAAGAGAAGAAGAGAAGATATTGACTCACCAGATATGTTTAGTGACCTTTACTCTTCATCTGCTGATGATCTTCCCTCTATGGCTACTAGTCAGGCAGAAAGTTCTTCAAGTTCTAGAAAATACAGAAGTAGTTCAGTCCTCACCAACATCAAATCGAAGCCAGCCAATCAGTCTGCAGTAAGAAAAACTGAAAGTGACGGGAAGTCATCGTCAACTCAGGGACTGATGTCCCCCTTTAGAACATTTATTCTCTCTGAGGGAGACTCCCTTTTTGACTCAGATCCATCTGCTTGGGGTGATATAAGCTCATTTGATAAGAATACTGCTGCCGCAGTCAAATCTATACCTCTTTCCAAGCTGACATCTCCAGGTACTACAGGTAAGCCTTAGACTGAGCAGGTTTTGAGGGAGCAAATTATTTGCTATTATTGGTAAAACTGTAATTTTATTGTACTATTTGTTATTCACCAGAGGAATAAAACATTTTTTTTAAGATTCCAACTGTCAGAGTGCCTATTACATGGCCACTGAAGTGTTGCTATATTGTTTTAGTAGACTGTAGAGAACAAGTATGCAAGAGGACGGTAGAGTAAAACAGTAAAACTTGTGTGACAAGCACAACAGCAATTGTTTGAAAAAACGTTCTGCCAAACTTTACCATCTGTTAAACAGATCTTACAGTAAAGACCAGAAAACACATTTGTTAAGTGGAAGATCACAACAGAACAAGCATGACATAGCACTGTCCCCTTCTTTCTGCCATCCTGTTGCGTAAGCTCACTTTTTCTGTTCTGCAACACCACAGACAACTTTACTGCAGTGAACTGTACAATGATAGAGAATAATAAAAGGATAAGGATAGAAGAGTGGTTGCCGAGGCCTGAGAGAAACTAAAGCTCTACTGTTAATCAGTAGACTTTCAAAAAAGTCCTTTGTCTGATTTAATATGGCATGGGACAAAGGGCTTTTCATAGTTGATTGGCACCTTCAGAGTATCTGAGAAAAGCATTAAAAACATATCTGTTGGGGAGAGATGTTTTTGTGTCTGCTCCAACCGAAGCTGGGAAAAGTCTGACTTTTTAGCTGTTTCCAACACTTTCAATCATTATTTTGGGAAGGATTGCAATGTCATCATGTTGGTGATTGTTCCGCTGATTTCTCTTAAGTCTTAAGAAAGGTGACACATTTTTAAGGTGCAAAATGGTTGTTATAAACTGTAACTGGAGATCTGCTTTCCAAGTATCAACTCAAGGTTAAAACAAGCTTTGTTTTTTTTTTCCGCCTTCCTGAGGACTCACAAATGTAACCTGAAACTCCAAATTAATGCAAGTCACGCCACTCCTCATTTTTGGTGCAAAATGAAAATAGAAACCCTTCAAGTAAGACATGTAGACCTCTCGCAACTTTGTTGCTTCCTCCCATGCTTAGAAATTCATGAGGTTGACTTGTGGCAACTCTAGTTAATCAGATGACCCTCTCAATTCCAACAAAACAAGTTGAAGTTACAGTCAAACCTGTATAATAACGGCCCTATATATAGCAGTCACCGTGTATGTTACAGTCACAGGACAACTTCCCAAAATTTTCAGTTGCCATACATTTTCTGCTAAGTTGACCTGTATAGCAGTCACCTTACCATTTCTCAAGGTTTGTCTGTCTAGCAGTAGATACAAAGATGTTTGTACCAAAGTACAATTTGAGGCAATTGTAAATAGTTATTGCGAATAAATGCCTTATATGATTAAGTGCAAATCACTCCAACAATCTCAGAAGGAGAACTTGCGATACAGCTTTAGTATCCAGGCCCCTACCCACTACAGCTGTAGGGCATAATGCCAAAATTTTCCAAACGTTCTCTTATTGTACTGTTGCTGCCCTTAAAAGGCGTTGCTTTTACACTTATTTCTGTGGTGTTAGAGTGTCAAAGAGGGCATAAAGTGACACTTCCTGTGTGTAAACCTGTACAGTGTTCTCTTGAAGATATTGTACTTTTGCATGGAGAGGAACATCATTTATGCTCGTTTAAAACTGTGCAAATGAGTTTTAGTTGCAGTGTAATACTAGCCATTATCATAATGCTGAACAATGACACTTGCCCTTTTTTTTAGGGTACAGATTTGATGGCAATTCTATAGCAAGTCTTCGGACTGGTGGAGGGTGAGTGAAATTTTTAACACTCATTTCCAACACTTCATTCACTTTCAAATTGAAAACACACCAGGTTTTTTAAGCCAGGAAGTTTCAAGGGCACATCTCAAGCCTTAACAGACACTGAGATAGTGTATTTTTCCATGAGAAGGCACTTAAGAGTAAAGAATATAATAATTTTTATTATTTCATGGACACTGTTGTACCAAGATTATGCTACATACATAACAAAATGTATCAGTTTTTAAATAATATTTTGTGCTTATTCCATCTTCAGGTCTTTAATTCCCAT
This sequence comes from Porites lutea, assembly GCF_958299795.1. Taxonomy (NCBI): domain Eukaryota; kingdom Metazoa; phylum Cnidaria; class Anthozoa; order Scleractinia; family Poritidae; genus Porites; species Porites lutea. Next base: position 54,170,344 of record NC_133202.1, read on the forward strand.
AACATCCCCAGTTATACAAACAAGGTTTAGCACACCTCCAACAATACTGAGAAGAGGAAGAAAAAGAAAAGTATCCTTACGCTGAGTGATACCATTAATTATTTTCTGTAATAATTTTTTCTGAGGTCACAAAATTTTGCTATGTTATTAACACCCCCTCTGCCCTGAGTAGTAAATTATTTCAAATTTTTCTGTTGAAGTTACATAAAAGAAGTTACTTAACTCAGCAAATTTCTTTATAAGAAGACGGTATCAGGCTTTTACCAAGAAACTGAAAACTGGCCATCCAGAAGGCATGTTTTCCCATAAAATTAAAAGAGATTAAGTGAATTTTTCTTGTGTTTCTTCCAAAAATAGGTGTCCATAGGACTGACATCCCTGCTAGATTGAAATACTTAAGACAGATTTTTTCAAACCAATGATTTATACTATTGGCAGGCTACTCTACTTAAAAGAGCTGCCTTCTTCAAATGTCATTATAACCTCTGCTGAGTAAAATGCATCGAGTAAAGAATTGCTAGTTTGTTGCATGCAGGTCTTACATTCGAGGTGTAATTTTGCTTCTTTGTTACTGTCAAGCTTTCAAACTCTGTTTCAACTTTTACAGCAACAATGTGACATGTTGAACAAAATGAATGGGTGCCTGGCATCAAAACCCAAAGTGACTCTTGATGTTTTGGTCAGAGGTTTTATTTCACAAACTAACACAAAGCCATCTGGAAGTTGTCAATACCTTATTATTAAAAAAAAAAACATCTTGTTGGGTTGTACGGAACAATTGGACAACAGATTTTTGTGATGAGCAAGTATTGTGAGAGTTACTATTGAAAGAAGAAGCTAAAATTCAAGTTTTTCTTTACTTCTGTTTTTGTGTAAGGGGAAACAGTGGTAGTTACATGTAGTACGTATGTGCAGTACTTCTTCTATTCTCTGTTAATAGCTATAACATAAATGTTACTCCTGTTGCCGGGTTTGAGCTAGGATTTGATCACTGAGGGACAATTTGTCCCCTTGGCTAAAATTTTAGGGGACAGAAATTTGTACACCCCTCTGCTGATGCAAAGGGTTTGTCTTCTTTGCAGGGCTTCTGATAGGTCTCGGAAGAAAAAGTCAAATTTTGCAGGATTTTTAGGGACAAATTCGCGGAAAAATCAGCCGACTTCACGGGAGTTTTAGGGGCAAACTTCACCGTAAAGCAATCGGTAAAAACGGCCGATTTTGTGGTTATTTTCAAGGCAAATTTCGCTAGAAATCGATCGGTTTTGCGCTGATCAGACCAGCCTTTTTAACGTTTTTCTAACAGAGGTCATCGTTTGCTCTTTCAACAACAATACACTCCAGAAATGAACCAATGGCAAAGCCTTTAACATCATGGCTAGTGCCCAGTTTTTCGCAACATAATCTGTTTGTACGTTTCAGTGACGGAGTTCCAAGATACTTTTGCAAGTTTACGGCAAGTAAATAGCCCGTATAGCTGAAATAAGTTTCAAATATGTTGTACAGACATGTATTTGATAAGATTTCTACCAAATTACGCGGTATTTTTCGTGTTTTTGTGAATTTCGCAGCTCCGCGACCGCGCGAAATATCAGAAGCCCTGTCTTAGATTTCCGACAAAAATAGCAGTAGAGCGTGACTGAAATGTAACTTTAGAATGAACTTTAAACGTGCGATAAAATATACTTTCCACGTTCTGTTTCAGCTTGCAATTTCTGTACTGAAATAAATCTTTTCGTGTGTGCTTCCGTTCGAGTTTTTTCTCTAAATTTTGAAGGGGACAAATTGTCATTTTTTAAAGGAACAATTCCAATTATAGGGCGGGATTGGCGCAATGGCGCGGCCTGGCTCAAACCCTGCTGTTGTATAAGAGTACTGGTAGCTTGACCTTAACACTATTGCCTTCAGTCTGGTGACTTAGATCCCAGTTGCTATGCCACCACAGAAGCCTCTTTCAGCAGTCCAAAGGGAGCCACACCTATCAAGTCTCTCCCATTTTCACCTTCACAGTTTCTAAACTCTCCAGTACATAACAGCAAAATTCAGACCTCAACTCCAGCTAATGGAAAAAGCCAAAGCAGTATGGTTGACACGACTCTGCACACACCAGGTGTCTTAGAAACCAGCATCAATGAGGACCCTTTCCGCACACCACGCATCAGAAGGACATTGTTGAGTGTGTCACCACGGACTCCAACGCCATTTAAGAATGCCTTGAAGGTGTTAAATGAAACAAAACTGGCCCATGTAAGTTGTCTCAAGTATCATCTATTTGTTAATTCTCCCTAAAGCAAGTGCCATATTTTATCAGGTTAGGTTTCATGAACTGTGGAAGTATTAGATGGTAGTCAGCATACAGACTCCACCTGTGGACCTGAAGTTAGATTTTAAACTTTCAAGAACAATTGGGTATCACACATATCACACAAGCAGTGAGTACTGAGGCTGTGGGATGTGAGAAACGATGTTGTCAGTTAGAAAAATATCATACTGCACTGGTTTAAACTATAAATTCTGCATCATTCACAGCTAGTTTATTTTTCTTGGATTCCATAAAACCTTTCAGTACTACTAATTAAAATAGCCCTGATTAGTTATCTTTTAGTTTGGTATTTTTTCTTCTCATATTTTGCACGTCGAATGTGCCATCACTCAAACTGTGAAGAAAAATAAAAGAAGCTGCGTGCAGTCTGTTTCTGCAATTTTATGAGTGTCATTTTAATGCTTCTATTTCCTTCTCAGACACCTGGCAATTTTGAAGCAGATTTTAATGAAATTATCAAGAAAGAGGAGGAAGAAAGTGGGCTGCACTTATCTTCAAGTACAGAAAAAACCCCTCGTAGAGTACGAACCTCACTGGAGGAAAAATATGCCAGGTTAAGTAAGACTGCCACAGAAGTCTCTTCAGTGCCTGTATCCATAAAAGAAGAGCAGTCAGATGTAAATGAGCAGCAAAATTCCATAATAACTGTGGTAGGTGCATTTGATAAGGATAATGATCATGGTGGAAAAAGGTTTTATACATCAAAATCTCAAGGATGTGTGATCTTTAAACAGAAACGGTGTCTGTTGTAATCAGAGCACTTGGCATAGTCAAAAAAGGTCCAACAATATGAGGACCTTCAGAAGATCACCCTGGTACATGCAGGTACTGCCCATATAAATATTTTGAGAAAAGTTCTCTCCAAGTTTTAAGTTGGCAACAACGCCCCCTAGCAGCTCCTAAGGAAACTGGTAGCTTCCTGGTGCTCTAGGTTGTTACTTTCGTACTTGCAACTGGTTGAAACCTAGAGGGCGATGGGAAGAAAACTGACCCCATAAGCGTAAAGCTCTATCTTATATACAACTATCTAGATCCTTAACGTTCTCCAGACCAGTATCCCTCAGTAGTGTGTTAATATATGTAGTTGTTGGTCTTCCTCTTTAAGCTCTCCCATGTGTAGGCACCCATGTTATCAGCTGGAGAGTTCTCATAACATGTCCAGAAATTGCAATTATTCGTTTCATGACTGGCAGGGCTGTTGCTAAAACTTCAAGTTGCCAGGTATATGCAAATAGTGGGAGACTGACTAGACGGGACTTTTTTCAAGCTCTTATAAGGCACTTGATGCACAACTAATTTTGGGCGGTAATTAAATTTTCTTCCCTTATTCAAACTTTGTTTTCAGCTGTTTTAACTGTGTTAGAGTCCAAATTTTAGAAAAAAAGATTTTTACTACTAATGAAGGTTTCATCTTCATGCATAATCTGATGTGTAATTTTGTTTTCAGGAGGACTCTGGCATTGTGCAGACATCACTCTCAACATCCCCATCCCAGGATTCTTCTCACATTAAGCCTTCTGAAATCTTTGGGAAGCATGATCCCTTTGCCACACCCAGCACCGTTCCAACTGAAACTGTAGTAAGTGGAAATAATGCAGCACAAACAACACACATTGAACCTTTCTTGTGCCCTAATGCTGTGGATAACATGCAGGTGACTTGTGGCTCGAGTGTTTGCTTAAGACTATAACATGTCCCAAAGTAACGCTTTAATGCCGTACATACATGTAGTTTGTTTGTTCTTTTAACCTCCAAAGTGGTGCAGTAACTTGTTACACCTTAAAATGTTATTTCATTGCCTTTGAGCAATACTTATCACTTAGTTGTTTCAAAACAATAACGAATATAGTAAATTGCCGTGATGTTCTATACAGTATAAATACTGCTGTAACTACCACAGGCAGACCACCCTCTGTTAGTGGGGGCTGTTGTTGATTGAAATCTGAGCAACAATCTTTTGTTATTTATAGAAGAAATACATATGAACAATACGGTGGCTATAATTTGTTCCAAAATGCAGAATTCAAAGCAAATTTTTCAATAAACATTTGAGGAAAATGCTAACTGAGCCATGTGTCATGTTTTTTTCGCCGTCCGGTGCTGTTTTAAGCGCTATTTTGCGAGATGAATATTTGACCTCGGCGGTTAGAACTAAAGAAGGAGACAAGGCAGGCAGCAATCAGCCGCCGGTGCGTGACCCAGTCCAATTTACGCTGGAACTGACGCCAAACTATTTAATTTCTTACCTCGAAAATACCGGCTCCTGATCCAGTAGATATGTATCCATGCCCCATCCAAATGAGAGCTCAGTCCTTCCAAAATTTCTCGAGAAAAGCGATCCTGAAGGTGAAAGACCAGCTTTCTCGACATGACCGGTGCACAAAACTCAACCAAAGGCATTTGAGGTATGCGCGTCGATTCAAATCCACCAATCAGCGTATCACGACTGTTGGCAGTTCAAAACCACAACCCTACCCCGCACAGGGATGTTTGTTTGGTCGTTTTACTGGATCGGGAGCCGGTATTTTCGAGGTAAGAAATTAAATAGTTTGGCGTCAGTTCCAACGTAAATTGGACTGGGTCACGCACCGGCGGCTGATTGCTGCCTGCCTTGTCTCCTTCTTTAGTTCTAACCGCCGAGGTCAAATATTCATCAAGCAAAATAGCGCTTAAAACAGCACCGGACGGCAAAAAAAACATGACACATGGCTAAGTTAGCATTTTCCTCAAACGTTTATTGAAAAATTTGCTTTGAATTCTGCATTTTGGAACAAATTATAGCCACCGTATTGTTCATATGTATTTCTTCTATAAATAACAAAAGATCGTTGCTCAGATTTCAATCAACAACAGCCCCCACTAACAGAGGGTGGTCTGCCTGTGGTAACTACCAGAGCCATTTGAGATATGGAAAGTGGGGTGTTCATTCTTGAAAATGGTGTTGGGAATCAACTGAGATTTCGTGATTGATCATCAAAAATAATCAAATTGACCCACCTGATTAATCATTGATTATTATTGGGGAAAATCATGAGTATGATTGGCCTGCAACTCATCAAATTCTCTTTCTTCTTTAACTTTGAGATCATAGAAAAGACATCACAAAAGTTTTTTAATATCCCCATTTGCCATTAGGATTTTTTTTCCCATAATTATGTGTTGAACATTTTTGATAATTTATTGATTATGGCATCGCTTAAAGGTTTTGATGGGTGATCAATTGTCATCAACTAAAAACTACTTTAAAATAACCATTTTTTGGTGCCTCATCCTTTCCAGCTTCATTTGTGGTCCAACATAACCAGGCATGCCCCTCCCCTCCCCTAGATCGGCCAAGAGACATGAATGCTATGTATATTTATACTGCTTTCCATTTGTCAGAAGTGGTTGGCCAGACCATTCCTTTTGTAACGAGAATTTCACTTTTCATCAAGTGTCCAGTCAGATCAGTCAATTCTTAATAATACCCATGGGGTTAATGAGTTTTAAAGTGAGAACTGATACTCTTAAAAAGAAAAGCCTATTTCATTTTCAAAATGAAAAAGCGCCCCTACTACAAATCATTCAATCAGGTCCTTTTAACTGACACGTAAGAAAGCAGGCATTTGTACCTAAATGATTAAGCACACATTTTATGATGGAAAATTACAGTTAGCTGTCTTGACATATTGATTTCATTGAAAACAAAATCTTCTTTAATTGTTTTTTTTCTGGAAGCTAAGAAGGGATTGACACATGGTTTGTTGATGATAAGTTTCTTTGATTATTCCTCTTTAGCGACACCGAAGAAAAGGACATCCTATGCGTCTGCTCCGATTTCAGGAAACACCACAGAAATCAGCACCAAAGGTAAATAATATTTATTAACCCTCTCTCCCTCCCAGACAGAGTCATGGTATGAGTTGAGCTTAGGGTTGTCAATAAGGGTGGCCAGGGGTCATGAATTTTCCCTGCTATTACAAGCATAACTAACCCCTGGCTACTTTTAATGGAGAGAAGGGAAACTTTTAATTTGCTCAATTCCCCACCTACCTATCGCTCATGACTGACATCTTCATGTTTTAGTGACAGCCCCATGAGTTGACACTCCAACTTTTTTGACTCTGTGGACACAACCCTATGGTGTTACCATTCAATTGATACCTCTTTGGTAGTACTTTCTCATGGTACTATTTATTTAGGATGTAGTTCTACTTTTTGACTCTGTGGACAATACCCTTTTGTGTTACGATTCAAGTGAAACCTAAAAGTCAAAAAAGCACTACAATCTAACTTCCATCTGCGACCACGGCATTTCTCGTGACTGACCGCAACCCCTTTGGATAATGGCCTTAGAATTTTCCATTGTTTTATCCTTCTGTAAGGGACCACTTATCTTAATGCATTGTTTGATCCCTCTTTTTATTGTATGTACTACACTTCTAAGAGAAGGTGTTGTACTTTGGGTCGCAACATAAAACTACGTATATCATAACTGCATGTAATGAATTTTCTCCCAAAATAAAGATATGCCTAAGCCTGGTGTATGAAGAGACCCCCACTGGGTCGATTCTCATAAGGGACCACTGTTTATTTCTAAGAATTTTTCAGAGAGAATTTGAATTTTGGACACTATTTAGTATAACAAGTGAACAGGTTGCCCAGTGGCAACGGCCCAGGCAAGTCGTTTTGTAACTAAATTGTCATTAACTAAGACAAGCAGGCAATGATCCCTGGAAAGCAAAATCTGTGAGGAACCTGTCCAAAGGATAGTGATCCATCTACCTTCTGCATTTCCGATGCATGAAATGTCTCAAAAGCCGCATCAGTGAGTTCCAGGTGTGTCCATCTGGACAAGCAAAAATTCAAGTGTTTTTTCAAGCTTCATTAATTTTTACACAAACTCAAATTCCAGTCTTAACGGTTTATATGGTTTCATTTTTTTGATGGCACTAAGCTTTTTGCTTTATTGTTTGTGAGCTCTTACTGACACATACATGTATCACTTTTATGTCAGCAGCTTGACTCAAAATGGGAACAAGTAGCTTGCGGCAAGACTCCAGATCAGCAGCTGCTTACACGGCAAGCACATCAGTTCCTTGCCAGTTACAGACCCGCAGCCCGTACACTTCACTTCAGCACCACCACAACAGTCGCTTAAACACATCAAGGGTTGCCAAGAAAATCTTGTAATTCTGTTCTGTTTGGCACATGATCTAGCGTGTTAATGTACAGGTGCCCTTTTCTACTAAAAAAAATACAGATAATTTAATATAAAAAGTAGCAATAACTATAATTATTAATGGTCAAACCGGAGCAATTAATGTTTTTTGTTGTTGTTGTTGTTTTTTTTGTTTTTTTTTTTACCCATACTGAATCGTTAGGAAGAAGGTTGAAGTTATTTGCCATTCAGTGAAGTGACTTCGATCTTGCAAAACTTTTAAAGTTGATCTAAGACCACCAAAACTATTCAAAACAATCCAGGGTTCGTACAGTCTTGTATTTTCTAGAAAAGTTTTAAAATCTTCAAGCCAATTTTCCAGACCTGGAAAATGTGTGCAAAATAAAGATGATGAAGTTAGGGAAAATGGCTTGGAGACTGTAACTGATATTGCTAAGTGAATTTTTTTCCATAGAATGAAGATTGCGCTAGTCAAATGTTACTAACTCGCATCTGTAGCAGAAACAGTCATGATGCAGAATGAGAAGTTTCACTCCACGTTGCACCGTGGATATTGTACGTTTACAGTGCATTATGGGAAAGCCTCGTTTCTGTGTTCGTCGAGGTCTCTATTGATCGCTTATTTGGACAAAATTGAGGCGGGACATAGAAATTATTGCTTTAGAAACGTCTGAAAGAAGTCTTGCATTCGCATCCAAACATCTGTACGAACCGTGAATTGCATTACAATGAACTTTGAAGGATGCCAATCGCACGGCAGATTTGTCGTTGTCATTGATTACAAGTTTTTGCCGTTCGGTTGGCAAGGCTTGTCATTGTAAACTTCAAGTTTGAATAACGTGATGGTAGTAGCACTATCCAAATTTTACAATGTTGTACAGATTTTGACTGTGTTGTTGGTTTACATGTGGGTTTAAAGAATCAGAGGTTTAGTTAAGTGTGACTGTATAATAATTAGGACAACCACTAACTGGTCAAACCTTGATTTGTACCCTATATAAAACATATCATAGGTTGGGAGAATTTAGCAAACCACCTTGAATCCTCTCTTGCTTAGAGTACTGATTTTTATTTTGTTAATTTGATGACGTTTTTAAGTTAAAGTTGCGCTGAAGCATATTTTTGTTGTTATAAGGTAAAAAGTAATTCTTGCAGTGCAAGATAGCTTAGACTTGTTATTAATATCTGATTTGTAAGAGAGTAATTGAAATATCAAATATTTTGCTTTAAGTACTTGTATACTTACTAAAAGGTAAGTATTCTGTTTTGTATTCAGTTGATAAATTTGTGTATTTGTCTCTGCATAATTATTCATTTCAAAATCTTTCAAGATTAGTTTTATCTTCCGTTCTGACATACCAGAATCAGAGTTAGTGAAAAATTATATATAAGTATCTAATTATCCTGTTTATAAGTAAGAAAAAGACCTAGCAATTTTTAGACTGTCTGATATTTTTTTATTATTGAACAGTAGTTTCAGACTTGAGACATTAATTTTTTGAAAATGATTGGAGGGCGGGCTTTGGGTTTGAAATGATTCGCCCAATATCAAATTATTAAGCTATCAATAATACTTGATTGTAAATTTGAACTGATAGTAAGTCGAGTCAAGTGAATGTTCCTGGCATTCAGATAGTGCGACGGCGGAAAGAAAAGTGAGAGGAAAACAGCGAAGGGGGTGGGGGTTACCGCTTTTCCGTCTTTTTCTCCTTCGCTCTCCATTTCGCACCACTCTCCACTCTCTGAGCGCCTAGAACAGGCTAGTCTGTGATCCTTTTTGACAGGTATTTAGGTTTTTGGTGACGTGTGAATAGGTTAAAATCACTGACTCCAAAATAACAAGTCAGTTGTTTGGAGTATACAGAAGGACCAAGAGCCATTATGGCCTTTAGTTTATCCGTGACTCAATTTTCTCTAACATTAAAATAGTTCAATCATTCTTGATAGGGTTAAATTAGAATCATTGGTTTTCCTGTATAATGGAGTGTGCCTTACATATCAAATCATACGTAATTATTTGAGTACCTTTACACAATTACAAGACAGAAGAAATCATTTAGGTATTGAAGTGGATAGTGAGTGTTGCATATCTATAGTAAAATATTCACTCCTAACCAGTGTTAAAATCATCTTTATATTCGTAGCGTAGAACAAATTTTACCGTTCTTAAAAGAGCAATAACACATATGCGAATGATAATTATTTTTTCGCCATTTGTGTTATTGCTTAACTTATATTGAATAGAATACTGTATTGGTTGTGTTATTTTCCATAGTGTGTAGAAGTACCGAGGCAGAATTCTAGCCTACGAGAGCACAGGTATTTCGGGTCTTTTTGTCAAAAACATCTGTTCTCGAGGACTATCTACGCTCCAGCAGTGGCTTTTTTCGTTTGCAGTAGTTCCACTGCCTTGTTTTTTTTTTACAAACGATTTGTTTTGTATGTAAATACACTTTTTTACTTTGTACAGAATTAAAGAATTTTTAAATTCGTTTTTGTGTAGCAGTTTTAGCCTGAAGCACTCCATGTAGGATTTTTTGCTGTGATAAAATTTGGGGATTTGGCCTGCTATGGCAACATTGTTTTATGATTTAGCTGTAACTGGAGTGGGGTGAGGGGGCGGATCTAAAAAGCGGAAGTGTACTGTATGACCTGGACTCCTTGAGTGCTTAAACCGCTGGACAATAGTGGTGAAAATGAAAAGTCGTTCAAAAATAAGAAAACGCGCGGGGGCCACCGCCCGCTTTGCCAAGTCGCGCGCGTCTTATTTTCGCTTTGCTCGTTTAATACGTCCTCACTATACTTGAGAGATACGTTACGCGATATGCGAGTCCAAGAGAGAGGGCGATAGGACTAGACCAAGATAAGAGAGGGGGGGAAGGTAAACAAACGAAGCACAAAGCACAATGGGGCTAGACTAACCTGAGACAGGTCCAATTTTAGCAGTCTCAAACATTTTCTCTTAGTTGCTCCCGTTAAAATTGGGCCTGATCCAAAGTCTCACAAACTTGTGCTCACTGCGGCCAGATTTTGGCCGCAACGCTGATTGGCTGTTAGAACAATACCACAGAATCTGATTGGCTGTTGAAATCAACGGAAGTTGAAAGCGCTTATTCCTAATCTTAGTTCGTGAATGATTCGCCGTCAGCCGAGAGAAGGAGCGTGACCATTTGTACGGAATTTTGGTGAAAAATTTCCGTAAACTGCTACTGGTGTTTTTTTGGCACCAAAAACAGGAACGGGATTGAGTTGTACCATTAACAAAATACCGGTAAATTTTTCGCTTCCTCTCGACATGAAGCCTGGCACTGGTAATGCAGACAAATAGTACAGAAAACCATTCATTCGTTTAGGTAAAAACGGGGAAAAGGTAATACTACGAAATGTTTTACTTTTTTCCGGGAAATTTCCACCGAGATGAACCGTTCCTGGAATTTCTTCCTGGAATTTCCGGGTTTTCCAAACAAATGGAAAGCGCTCAAGGATTTTGCTGTCTTTTTTATTTTTATTTTTTTACGGCCTTGTGGTAGGAAAATATTCCTTTATATGTGCCATGGAAATTCAGAAAATTCAAATGATTGTCCATATCTTCTCAGGATTTGCACTATTCACGGAACTAATGAGAGTGTATCGCGGAGTTGAATCGCTCTGCAGGGTGTTGACCGCGAACAAGATGCCTTTTGATTTACCAACAAACGAGTGCAAGGCAAAATACTGTCACCATCTTAAAACTGGTTTCATTTGAACGATTAGCCGGGAATGACTTCTTTGAACGGGGTACGCAAGTGGAGGCTCACTGCGAAAGAAACCTCAATCGCCAGCTGTGAAGTATTAGACGAAAAATATCGCATCGCTGTTCAAGGAATTTTTTTAGGCATTATTATAAAAGCTAGTGCTGCTAGTCTTAAGGCATAACGACTTATTGTTTGCCTTTGCTTTTTGTAAAAGATAAGGAAAACTGGTGTCCTCGCTCGTTAGCTGTTTGCTGTTTGCTGTTTGTTAATCCTTTTTGATTAAATCCAATGCAATTTAGGTTTCTGGCAAACTGCCTACCTGCCCCTCCCCATAAGCTAATGTTAACACTTTGTTCTCACTTAATTTGGAGCAAAATGATGGCTTAGGGGAGGGATAGGTGGGCAGTTTCCCAGAAACTTACATTGATCCAATTTAGCGAGCTTTTCAGACCTGCAGTGAAGCAACAGCACAACTATAAAGGAGAACTACAAACTGTGTTTATAATATTGTTTTTCATTTTGTTTATAGGTCGGTTTCGTAGTGTCGTTTCTTCTTTCAAAAGTGGCAGATGATATTTACCTAGATTTATAAAAAAAATTTTTAGACGGTGTTTCCGGTAAATTCGCAAATTGCAAAGTTTACTAGCCCACAGGACTAAATTAAAATGCACTTGAGAACTCGTTTGGTTTGTTATGAGATACCGTAAAATCCAGAAAAATATGCCCCTCCATGTATTAGCCCCCCAAAATATAAGCCTCCGGAGGCTTATGGATGGAAATTTCCCTCAAATTCAAAATATAACAAAGTAAAAACTGTACAGTAACACACAAATTTTTGCATTTGCCAAAGAACTACTACGTGAGCCAAATGTGGCGTCACAGTATATTGTTGTTTGCGTAGTTCACTCTCTCCTGGCTTGCACAGCTGAAGATAGAAAGATCTACGTCCTCAAGGCGAGTTTTAGCAACAACTTTCTGCAAATTGTTGACATAAATTTCCTTCCAACTTTTAACTAGCCCAATCGATTTTGAAACGCAAATTTCCCTCCATATATAAATAAGCCCCTCCAAATATAAGCCCCTCAAAAAGGGCCTTTGAAAAATATAAGCCCCGGGACTTTTTTTCGGAATTTTACGGTAATTTATATACCCTTTTAAAAAGTTCGCGATATTTCTCCAAGAGTTTTTAAGATTTATGCACTGAAAATCTGGTAAAATTACCGAGGAAATACAAAGGAAGCAGAAAAATAGAAATTTCAGTATTTTAAAAATCGAGCGCGCCTAGCCAAAATATTTCACCAGAACATCGTGTCGCCTTTTTTTCGAAAACGTTTTACCTTCTACGGCAACAGAAATAACCTTAAAGATCTCCTTTAATAATGCACTTTATTTGAGTGTCAAGTAAGAGTTGTCGCCTCCGAGAGCGGACTCGGTCAAGACAGGTTTGCCAACCAGTTCCCTTTTCGTCTCTCTACTGTTATCTGGGTGAAGAACTGTCGTCGCTCCTTTTTTCTGGCTGAAATTTTCGAAAACGTAAGTTTTGATCCCTATAATCTTCGGATTACTAGACTTTCAGCTAGGAAATCCGAACAGATGAAAAATTTTTAGGGGATAAAAATATGCCTATATCTACCGTTTAAATACTAAAATACGTTTAGCAATGCTATGTTTAAGTGGTTTTGAACTATATTCTCGTTGGGTGCCCCTGAAAAGAGTCATTAAACAGTGCCTAGGAGGTCTGAAATGCAGTCAGAATACAAAGAAAAACAACTGAAAGGCTAAAAATAAGCTTCAAAGCGATATTCAATACACATTTTATTAGTTTAGTGTGCAAATACTATTTCGCATACGACTCTTACAATTTTGTTGCTGTGAAAATACGGTAGTAGTTGTAATAGTAGTGCTGTTCTCGAGTTCTTGGCATCCTAACACAAGCTTAACACGTGAAACGCAGTCTCGACACACACAAAAAAATAAGAAAATACTAAATGCAAGCTTTAAAGGAAAAAAATAATGCATCTTTCGCTCAATTATGGCGAAGTAGGATAATTCTCATACAACGTCTTATAATTGTTTCCGTATTAATTAGGTAAGTAGCAGGCCTGGCTGCAGCTTGGGCTACCTGTGGTCGCCGAGCGTCGCCGGTTTCGAAAAGTTTCGTTTTCAAAATGTTTTCCGTCCACACTAATACGGCTAGCAGGCGTTTTTAAATTCTTCCACTCTGGAGACCGTTTTCGATGGAGAATTTATCCGGATTCGTGCGGAATAGTGTGAAGGCGTAACCGGAAACGTTCCGACGGGGCCTTAACCTTGGTGGGACTGTGCGTGAAACATTAATTCGTTCTTAGTTTCCTCTCTCTTCTCCTTCCAGAGGATGCCCTGGGAACGAGTTTGAATGAATTCCGCGATCGACTCGCACTTGCACTCCATTCTTTTCTATGGCTGAAAACCTGAAACCGTCGAATGATCGCGAACTTTTCGATACCTTTTTCCCAGGACTGGTTGATGACATTGTGAAAGAATGTGAAAATGACAGAGAAATAGGGGATGCCGTGCGTCATATTCGAGAGGTAATATGAACTGCCGTTTGACACTGCTTGTAAGCATAAATCAGTGTAAAGATAGCTTTCATTACTGCTGTAGTTACTGTCAGTTTATTTTATGCTCAGTTTAAAACGTATCAACTCCTATCGTGGTGGTGAGTAAGGCTAGCGCTTACTATCTAGATGAGAAAAGGGGAGATAAAAATTATGTTTATATTCGTGATATGGGCCGGCCGGCATATTATAATTGGGTCAGGACGAACACAGGCAGCCCAACTGCGTAAGGCACCGCTGGGGACCTTCTAAGTTAATTTATTATCTGTAGAATTTGGAAACGATTTCCACGGAGATTTCCATACAGTCCCATACATTTATTATTCATGAATATTGCTGCATGCGTGTTATAATAAATTTATGGAGTTGTACGGAAATCTTACCTTTAAGGTTTTATTTACCATAAATCCTCTATTAAGCCCCCCAGGGGGCTTATTTATTTCAAGACTATTTGAGGGAGGGGCTAAATGGAGATGGGGAGCTTACTTTAGAGGGATGGGGGGGGGGTATTAACAAGACAATTTTTATAGCAGCTAAAAACGCATATTTATACAAGTTATCACTCTGAAAAGGCCATTCATTTGTGATGCAGTATGCTTGAATTTCTAAGCTTTTGCGTCACATAGCATTTATATGGCGGCCGAGAGAGCTGTCATGCAGGTAAAGAAAGTGACTTATTTTGGGCTATTTTGCTATCTGAACAATCATTGTCTCAGAAAAGACACCATTTTAATGTTCGTGATTTCCTTGAGAGATGAATTCACATTTAACTAATCAGTCCGGAATATCCCTAAATTTAAGGACAGGGCCAACTGGTCACGTGCCACTTTTTAACCAATGAGATGGCACGCCTGTGTTTATCAACAAACAAATCAAAACATCGCCCCAGTGATCAAAAATTTTCAAAACAACGGACGGAGTCGGACAGAATTAAAGATGAGCTTACAGTACTCGTCTAGGTTTCACATTTAATATTTCAAAGAAAACATGTCATGTAAGAGAATAAGAGCATTAATCATTGCAAGGAATGCGAACTGATTCCGGACCGATCACAGAGGTCTTGGCTTCACTGGCATGGCTTGCAAGATTTTTGATAGAAGCAAACTCGTCCCGTGTAAATTTAGCCTTAGAGAGAGTGTGAAAATTTGTTGCAATCGTACAAAACAGCATTGGCACTACCTATTAACTTCTACAGGACAAGAATCAAAGAACCAGTCATCATAACAAGAATAGAAAGTAGTTCAAATTTATTAATTTTTCTTGTTTGTTTTTTTGTGTTGTTTCGTGTTGACTTCACGCATCTGGTGCTTTCTTTGCTCGCTGTAGTACCTGCAATGTTTTAATTGTATCCCAGATAATCAGTGCATGTTCAATGAGTAGCGAAATACAGCCTTTACAATTGAGATTTGCCTTGTTTCTTTGATTGTTTTTTAACGGCGGATGAACATTTGGAGAATCCAACTACATTAAATCTTTCCAGATTAGTGAATTTCAGAAACAAAGCGGTTAGTATCTACCTTGCGCTTATGATCTTCAATTTCGTCCCCGCAAATTCGGCAAAGTGAGGCGAGATGTTGGACGTGAATATCCATAAGACTAATAAAGTTGTTTTGGCCTTGAAAAAAAAGGCAAAGGCTCGTACTAATGCGAAAAAAAGTAATAACACGGCTTTTGTGAGAAACCCGGGAGTGGAAAACGTACGTGTTTCTAGGTTGTCTGCCACCCCCACATTCAACATGATAAAAGTTAATCGATATGACAATCGAGGAAAAATATCTAGAACTTCGTAAAAAAATCTGTGAATCGAAAAAATAATAGATACTTGTTCACCTACCTTGAAAGCCGACCAAAATCTCTCCTGTACATCGCGTTGTTTAAAAGATAAAAGAAGAATAAGCCACAAAATGTGCTGAATATTTCACGAGACACTTCCAATATGGCTTCCGATACGCTGTCCACTTAAAAAAATTGTGTATGCCTCATGAAAAGTCTTAAAAATATGCCTGAGAACCTCGAAACGATGACTGATTCTGCCCGACTTCGTCCGTTGTTTTGAAAATTTTTGATCACTGGGGCGATGTTTTGATTTGTTTGTTGATAAACACAAGCGCGCCTTCTCATTGGTTGAAAAGTGTCTTGTGACCAGTTGGCCCTGTCCTGAAACTTAGGGATATTCCGGACTGCTAATAGTAAAACTCAGCGACAGATCTTTCTGTTGGTTTCTGGCCACCATATTGTTACCCGTCCAGTTGGTCACCAATGTAGCATCTCCATATAAAGCTCTATAAATTTGGGGGAATCGATAGGAAACATTAATCTGTGAATTTGTTTTTCATTTACCAATTTTCCCTGACATGTGTTTCACTCAATTTTTACATGAACTTTCAAGAGCAAATTTTGGGAATTCACATTGTTGACATGTTAAAAGTTTCAATATTTTTTTTGAAGTGAAATCATTTTGCAAAGGAATATACATGTAAAACACCCACTCTTTAGGCTACTGCACAAACGGGATCTTTTTTTTTGGAAAAAAAAAAATCAGAACTTGATTTATTTTGAATAGATACAACTGCCAAAACACCCACAGCCTTGCCCTCCTAGCAGTTTTTTTTGGCACAGTGTTTGTAGTGTTTAGGAAGTCTTTCATGTAGCTGATATTTGCGTAAATGCTAAAATCTATGCGGCAAACAAACCCTTCTAAGCAGGGTACCACATCCTTTCTCCTGGAAAAACAAACGCAGTGTTAATCATTCTTTTCTGTCCAACCTCTTATGATTCATGATAACGGAACAAACCTAATACTGGCCTTTGACTTCTGTTCATATTTCAGGTGCTAGAGTATAATGTCCCTGGAGGTATGTAGAAACTATGAGTTTTAACTTTCTCAAACTTCTTGATGTATATTATTTGGGATCTGTGATGTAAAAAAAAAGGTTTTCTTATTTTTAACAAGGGTCGAAAACATATGGGCTTGATGAGCAAATTGAATGGATGTCAGGTTTGGAAGCAAAACTGCAGACAATAGGATGTGCTTTATTTTGGGCTTCTCTGATCTCTTTACAGTGCTCTAGAGCAACAGTTCACCACTAACAGTTTTCCTTTGCAAACGTTTTTTTGTATTTCTGTGTCATGTAAAAGCATACTACTTTGTTAACCATGTAAAGCAATGTATTATAATGGACTGTATTCCTTTGGGACGATCTTTATCAGTGACACTCTACTGGGACCATGATGGTGCATCAAATGAACTGATAAATCCTTTCCCAGAATGGATTCATTGATTCCTTTGATGTGCTACGATCCAAGTGATCCTGATCCTTATCATCTCAATGGAATGCACTCATTGTAAGTTTCTTTTAATGGGTAACATTCCACACATCACAATTAGAGACTGTTTAATTGATACCTCTGCCTACACGTACATGTTACTAAAGCCAAACCTCAATTTATACCCTCTCTGAAACAGCACTCTGGATAATGATCAGGACATTGGGACTAACTACAGAGATACCAAACTCTGGAGTTCTAAAATCTAGACTTTTCTATTTATTTTTTTCTACAGTCTCCTACTTTTATTTACTAACACAGCCTTGGCAGATCCAGTACGTATGCCAGAAAAAGGCATGATTGTAAATTGGGAAAGGGTACGGAAAAATTACTCCAGCCAAGTCAAGTAATAGATAGCACATTAATTTGGTACTCTACATATGGCCAGCCAATTGATAGGTATTTAATGAGGAAGGCCTTTTAGCACTTTTCACAAACTTGAAGCTGTGAAATCCAGGGTGTCTAGCATAGAATTTGTATAAAAAACTGGAAAGATTTCCAAGTCACCTAAGAGCAAGGTGTCAGGAGTCACTGGGAGCTGCTAGAGCACAGTTCTGTTAGATACTTGACGTGTACTAATCAATGTATTAAAGTCTTTTTCTAATAATTTCACATTATAGGGAAAAGGAATCGTGGTCTCTCTGTGGTTGCCTCCTTGCGTCAACTTATAAGCCCTGATAATCTGACCAAAGAGGATGTAAGAACTGCAGTTATACTTGGATGGTGTGTTGAGTGGGTAAGTAAAATGTGAAAACTCATTTGCCTGATTTTTTTCATGAGTATAAACTACTTCATTGCCATCTGTTGAACAAAAGCTTTTCAACGTGTTGATGTTCAGGGCAGTCATTAAAAGCCCTGGCTACTATGAATGTGGTCCCAGGCTACTTTAATTGGAATATAGAAGAAAAATATAACCAAAAGAAATCCCTAGCTGTCTGATTCCCTGCCTACTTGTTGTATTTACGCGGCAAGTGGAAATCTTAGTGACAACCCTGGATGTTGATGTTGGTTTTTTATTGCCAAAAACCATTTAAAATAGTTACAGTTGACTCTCGATCTTTAAAAATACACCTGGGTTTAAAATTAACTCCAGTGCTTGGTGGCCAATCAGGAAAGTTCCTTGAAGTCTTAGTGGTCTGGGCAAGAATAAAGTGGCCCTTGATGTCTTGTTTAACATTTCAATACTGTTTTTGAAGTGGTGCATGTGCAAAAAAAGTGCATTTTCATGGAAAAATGGGGCATTTTCATGGAACCAAAAAATTGGTGCAGATGGTTTCCCATGACTTTGGGCACGGAATCAAGAAATTGTTTTCCATGGGATTTAATTGAAATCCTAGGGCTTGATGGCACATTGTCTGCTCACATCATGTGCTCTGATGATTATAATATATTAAAATGATGGTTATATTTGTTAGTTGGAAGCATGTGTGGCTGTGCGGTCAACATCTCAAACTCCGGGTCTCAATCTGGAGGACCAGGATAATTTCAAGCCTGGCCCATCAGGTTGTTTCCTTAGACAAGGAACTTTATTCTACTTTGTCTGTCTTCACCCAGGTGTATAAAAGGGCACTGTGACATACTGCAAGGGGTGGGGGAAAAGCAATGCTCTAGGCATGTTTCATGTTAAGGAATCTGGAATAAGCTCCAGCCGTTTGGGCCTGTGGCTTGTGTGCACCTAACTTTTTTTTAACCTTATATTTTTTAGTTACAAGCATTCTTTTTGGTTGCTGATGACATCATGGATGAATCACTGACAAGGAGAGGCAAGCCATGCTGGTACAGAAAGGTGACAGATTAGATTTTTAATTCATGAGAATCATTCTAAAATTATTACAATAAAATTATTATGCTATAATGCAGCTGATAATTATATTTTGCTTTATGTTAAAATTAAGGTGAAAGCAAGACAAATCACATTTAACACAATTTACTTGTGTCCAAAATTAGTGTGCTGGCCGGGGCATAAGAAATTCCAGTGGTTCGAGCCATTCCTTTCTGGAAAGCTTAAAAAATTATAGGCTGTGGTTTGAGGCAATGCAATAGAATTATATTGCAGAACCTCATTTAAAAAAAATACAATGTAGTTGTAAAAAATTATCAACTAAAATTTTCCTAGCTATTTTTATATTTGTTGTAGCAACATTTGAAAGAATTATTTTGAATCCATGATTTTGTTCTGTATTTTCTGTTTACTAGACTGGAGTTGGCAGTATTGCTATAAATGACTCTTTTCTCATAGAAGCAACTATTTACAAACTGCTTAAGAAGCATTTGCGTCAGAAACCGTACTATGTTGATGTGTTGGATTTGTTTCATGAGGTATATGATATCTCAGTGGCATTTATTTATTTATTTATAACTTTCATTAGTGAGGCCCTCTTAGGGACGTTAGAATACGAAATTGTCTGTACTTGGAATTTCAAAACCTGTCATTTCGCTTATTGAGGAGGAACTAAGCCATGCCACTGTTATTTAATTTTTATCATTGTATTGTGATTTTCTCTGTCACTGTCACAGTTTCAAACCATCTTTGTGTCACTTGTCACTATTTCTGCTGTCCTGTGTCGCTGTTTCAAGCCATGTTGGTTTCCAGGTTATAATCTTTTATGTGACTGTGCAATGCAGTCGTTATGTTGGCCCTCAAATGACCTGCTCATCACCAGAGTTCTCAGTAGCTCAGTAGTTAGAGCATCTGATTAGTGTCTGTAGGGCCATGGGTCCAATTCCCATCCTGAACTCAGAAATTTTTTCTGAGTTCTTTTCTCCACGCAATTCTTCCTTTTTACTATTCATTGTTCAGAGAGTATTTACATGACTGTGTGATGCAGATAATTCATTTGTTCATTTTGCATAATGCGATTGTGCAATGCGGTTATTCAGTCAGTTTACTAATAAACAGTGCTCATTTCTAGAGTTCTCAGTAGCTCATTATATTTTGTTAGAGCATCTGACTAGTGTCTGGAAGGTGGTGGTTTCAATTCAGAAAACTCAGAAAAAGTTTCTGATTTCTTTCGTCTGTACATATTCTGTTTAGTATTACCATTAGTTAGCACTCAATATCTTTGTTTTATAATAGATGCATTTATTTCCTAAATTATCTCTATGATATAAATGTAGGTTACGTATCAAACTGCAACAGGACAAACATTGGACTTAATGACTCAGCCTGGAAAAAATTTTGAGAACTTTACATTAGAGAGGTATGTACACACACATATGGCCCTGCGAGCAGAGGTTTCTCTCTTGTGTGGCTTTATTAAGCATTTACAAAGTCATTCAGGTGGCTTGTCTTTTGCATGGTTAGTTTATTTATGGAGAGTTGCCGAGGAAAACTCAAATTACCATGAAGTACATGTACATGTATGAAAAATTGGTGGTAAATAACAGTGAGGGCCCCACATAGGGTTGGTAGAATGCAGGATTAGCCTTTTTTTGCTACCACATGTGGTATGACAGAATATTTGAGGGTTGGATGTAGAATAGTTAGGAAGAGGGGGGAAGCTGGAACTAGAATTTTGTCACTCTGTGGACAAGATGGGGGAATTTTTGGGGTTTTTTCTGGGCAGGAAATGGAATGGATGATGACAATTAATGCTCTCCAATATTTCACTATTCTGTGTCGAAATACTAGTCTGAAGGGCCTTTGTTGTGGTTTATAAGCTCTTCTCTGTTAAACGTTTGTTTGGTTCCTCAACACTATGCAACAGCTTTGTGCCATCAACAAATGACTGATTTGTAATGCTAACCTAACCCCTTAAAATTTCCGCGTCACATGCTAAAAGAAAAAACACTACAAAAAAAGATTTTTAGAAGCAGGATCAGGTTGAGATGTTTAAGGCAAGCAAAATGGTAGGACAATTAAACATTGGTAAGACATTAATAGTTTGGAGGCTATCGTCAGACCTAATTGATTTTAGGTTTTTGTCTTGTCTGTTCACTGTTTTAGATACAAAGCAATTGTGAAATTCAAGACTGCATTTTATTCTTTTTATTTGCCAGTGGCCTTGGCAATGTATATGGTAAGTGTTTGTATGGTTTCTTTTGCCTGTATAAAATTTTAAACCTATTGCAACCTGGCCTGGACATAGGATATCGTCAGTAGACACAGCAAGATCTTAAGTTGAACCTTTTAATATTGACACCTCTTTGGTATAGATGTCTCTCTAGTACAGAGAGTTATTTCAGTCCCAAATATTGTAAACTTCAATCTCTACCTGACGGGCCAGGCTTGAATCCTGGACCTCCACCCGGAGTTTGAGGTGTTGACCGCTCAGCCACACATGCCTCCAACTAACAAATGTTTAAGCAATAGAAAACGTTTTCCGTGTTTGCAACACGAGAGGGGTTGGGAGAATTTGAGACAGTTATGCAAACCCGAGACGAAGTCGAGGGTTTGCAAACATTCCTACCCCTAAACTTGATGGTCATAAATTGCGGTAAGATACTAATGTTAAAGTGACATGCCGTAAAATTTCGAAAATAACCCCCTCCAAATAAAAGCCCCTCAAATTCGTAATGCAAAAAACCCTCCGTTAAATCGCCCCTCCGAATATAAGCCCTCGGGGGCTTGTACTTAGAATTTGCCCTCAACTACAACTTAAAACAAAGCAAAAACGTAATTTTTTTTAATTTGCCAAAGGACTATGGTCAACTATTACTTGTGCCAAATGATTGCACGCGTCAGAAAGTGTCACAGTTTATTGCTGTTGCGTCCATATAGATAAAGTACTTGCATGGCTGAGTTTTAGAAAGATCTACATCCTCAAGGCGAGTTTCAGTAAAAACTTTGTGCATATTACTGAGTGACATAAATTTCCTTCCAGCTATAAGCTAGCCCAATCGATTTGAGGGGCAAATTTTCTTGCAAGTATGAGCCTAGCAGATTTTGAAACGCAAATTTCTCAAGCCCCTCAAAAAGGGCCTTTGAAAAATATAAGCCTTGGGGCTTGATTCGGAATTTTACGGTATCTGAATGCGATATTCAGTTTTAACTTTCACTAAACAATTTGTTGCACACATGTTTTTGTTTGTAGAAATAACTGAACTTTTTATTGCCTTAACGTTAAAAAAATATCAATGTACATACCCTTACTTGTTAATTTATAATTATAATGATATAAAAGATCCTTGAAAGGTTATTAAAGCCCTTCGCTGCCTCCCATTTGCTCCCATTCCAGAACCACTAAAAATGTATAAGCTCCAAGGTGGTTAAATACATGGCAGTTGTTCATGATGTGTTCCACTTCCTCTTGTCGGAGCCATGAGTTTGAATCGTATAAATAAAGGACAAAGTTTTTTTTTGCCTCATTTCCATAACATTGCATTGAATGTATAACAATCTTACTCAATTTTGCAATTTCGTACTTTTTTGTTACTTTTTGATTGTGTAGGCTGGTATAAAGGACGCACAGTCTCATGAGAATGCAAGGGAAATTTTGCTGGTCATGGGGGAATTTTTTCAAATACAGGTATGAGGGCATTATTCATGACTTTATAGCGTTTTCTCTGTTTTTCCAGCTTTTTTGAGGCCAGTTTTTCTTTAATTCTGTGATGTGTTTATGTGCACTGCACATCGATGTCAATAGGCCACCTCCGAGTTCATAAACCCTCACTTTCAGAATGAGGCCAAGTACACAACCTTTCTTCTGAAAATGAGGTTTATTTGCATGAGAATGAAAAATCATTTCCATATCAAAGGCTGAGCACTTACCCTCGTTTTGATACAGAGGCCCGGATGAACTCGAATTTCATTTTTTTTGTGCACAGGATGACTACCTAGATTGCTATGGTGACCCTGCAGTAACAGGTAAAGTAGGAACAGATATTGAAGAGAACAAGTGTTCATGGCTTGTGGTGCAGGCAATTCAGAGAATTACCACAGAACAAATGGAAATGTTAAAGGTATGAATCATGTTATACTCCTGTAGTCTGTGAAAGTAGTTTCATTTTCCTGAAGCTGAAAGGCTGAAGAAATTCTGCTCATATCCTCTACTGCATTGTAAAAGCCGCGCTTAGTCATTAGGGAGCTTTAGCAACAACAACGGCGACGGCTACGAAAACGTCACTTTAAAAGCAAAGTTTCACTGCTTTAAACTTTATCGCGCTTATTCCATCAACTTGTGAAATGTCGGCAATTTTTTTTCTGGGGTTGCATGGATTCTAAAAGACTGCATCGAAGTTCAGGAAAAGAAAAAGAAAGTCGTTGTCTTGTGTTCACGTCCTCCACAAAACGTGAAATTAGGCATGTTCACGTCGTAGTCGTGCAGTGACGGCAAAGAAATGTACAAAAAAGCGTGATGCACGTGCAAAGTCGTTGTTTTGCCGATCTTAACCTATTGCTTTTTTGCCGTTCTCGTTTGACGTTGCCGTTGTCGGTGCTTATTAGGGACCTTAGATCCGACAACGGCGACGTCTATGAAAACGTCACTGAGAAATAGACTCCGCATCCTTTCAAACCATTTCGCGATTTTCCCAAATCGTCCTGTTACTTAAAGGTGATGTTACACCGGTCGATTCGCAACGACGATTTTTAGCGCAACACAGCGTTGCAATGTTGGAACAATGTTGTAACCAATCAAAACAATGTTACAACGCTGTTTTGTGCTAAACTGCGAATCGTCTCGTGTAACATTACCTGAAAAGAAGGGAATTTAGATTGGAACTGAAGAGAGGGGACCGCGCCCGAGTTCAGCCTGAGATGGTAGAATTTATCGCCTTGCCGTTCCCGTCCTCGAAAAAACTTAAATTTGGTCATTTCATGTCGTAGTTGTGCAGAGACGGCAAAGAAATGTCAAAAAAGCGCGATGCATGTGCAGAGTTTTTTTTTAGCTTACTAAACGTATTGCTTTTTGACGTTGCTTTTGCGGTCGCCGTTGTCGCCATAGTTTGGTAAGGTAACTATTGCCTACTCCACCCTCCCTTAACATGCATATTGATGAACACAATCAATTGGTGAAAAAGTGCAACATTATTGTGAAATGTGTCTTAAAACCGCTTCTTTGTGCCCTCATTACCAGGTTTGTACATGTAGTTACAATTTGATCAAGAAAAATTCTGGATTCGAACTTGAAAATATTGGGCCAACGTTTTCGATTTCTGATGCTATGCGTGGAAAAATCATCAAGAAATGGTTATGGTTTCTGCTCCGTGATAAAATTTGTTTGCTAACGTCTTCATAACTCTTCATTGACAATTTTTTGTAAAGCAATGTCTTCGTCACATAGCGACTTAAAATTGCCCATTCATAACTTGGCGTAGGTAATCACTGTGTAGTGGTTATAATAAAAAGGTTGTTGTCATTTTCCACAAAATTTCCTTTTGTTTTATCCATATCTTTTTAGAACAACTATGGAGTTAAGAGTCAAGAGGCATCCACAAGAGTTAAGGAATTATACAATGAACTGAACTTGAAGAAAGTTTATCAGGACTACGAAGAGGAAAGCTACAAAAGCATTCTTGAACTCATATCGCAAAAGTCTGGGAACCTCCCCAAAGAAGTGTTCTTGGAATTTGTGAAAAAAATATACAAGCGAGAAAAATGATAAATAACTGTGGAACATTGTTTAGGATTAGCAATCTAACACAACGATTTTGAACTAACTATTATCTGCCAAAACGCGTCGTTAAGATCGTTGACAAGTGTTTTTTTTTTTTAATTGCGACCAGCTTAAGGCCATCTGTACACTGTGCAATATTGCGACAATATTTCTCGCAAAAAAAAAACGAAGAATCCCTTTTTTACTTGAACTCTGTGCGCATCAAATTTCATGTTACAACTACCATTTTCAACTTTGGGTACATTTTCAATCTTCGGTCAGTCAAATTTTTTTCATATTCAAAAATTAGCCGCTGGTTTAAAGCGTCATGATACTTCTGTTGCTCGCATGGTAACCGCTCAGCAAATGTTGCTAGCAATGTTGTGCGCAATATTGTAGGCAATGTTGCACTATGTGTCCGACCCTTTATTGGGTACTGTTACAGATTCATGTGAATACGGGTCATTATGAGACGAATAATCATGATAATAACAGAAATATAACCTGGTAGTTCGAAAGGAAGAAAAAAGCAAACCTCTGAGACAAGGGGTGAATAAAAATATATTACTATCGAAATCTTATAACTTCTTATAACTTCTTCTATATATCTTATAAGCTTTAACATGGTACTTTGTTCCAGTTGATTTTTTTTCTCGTGTCTTGCACTGGTGCCCCATTTACACCGAAGGTTAAATAATAATAAAGGACGAGAAAAAATCGAAAAATACGAAGACATGAAAAAAAAAGGTGAGGCGTCTGTGGAAATGTAAAGAGGTTGTACTTGTACCTGTCGTCATTTGGCGCCCTCGGAGCAGTCAGCAAAAGATTTGTACTTGCAGCCGTTACATAAAGTTTGTTAACTGGGAACAGCAAGAATTATAAGAAAGTGATGGATACCTAAGGGAACTGTCCGAGGTTACCTGGTATCAGGAAATGGACCAGTTTAAAGATCAACAAAAGCGTGCGGCTGATAATAACAACGATAAGAAAAATGAACTTTCGGGGGTTAAGCACTTAGCATCTTGCGATAATCTAGAAGTAGTCCTCATAAAAAAGTCATCAATTTTTAAAAACGAATTTTTGTTTTGTCTAATAGTGACGAGCAAACTGTTAAATGAAGAACAATTCTTCTTTCCAGCGGGTACTCTGTTTCATAGTCTTGCCGCACTAATTATAAACTAGCGCTTTCCATGTCTCGCTTTTACTTTAAGTTGAATCAAATTTCTTGTGCAGTTTTGTCATAACTGTGATTCAGTAGGAGTCAGTCCTCATGGATTGTCCGTCAGAAAATTTCTAGTTATCTCCTAACGGGTGGTCTATACAGTAGCGTTAACTTTATGATCTACTGGAAAAATGAATATTGTTAAAATATTTTTATGCTTTGCCAGTCAAGTGGACAAAAATTCAGTGTTATTTGCATTCTGGCTCTTTATTGTGCACAGTGTTGCGTGTCCAGTTCGGCTCAGTGTGTCGATTCGCCCCTTAGTTTTTAAGTTTGAGGAAACTTAAGGAGAAGGTAAAGTCTTGGATTATTCTTAATAATTTAAGGTATTGTGAAATATTTCTTTTTCTTACAATCATGGTATTTCAGAAGTACAGCCTTGATATGGCTGGTGTACTTCTCCACGACTGACCTTCAGGGTGTAAATTTATAGTCGCAAAAACGACGCCCTTTCTATATTTCACTCTGCTAAGTTTCAGTCAAAACAGTTTTAGCTAAATCATGCCTTGCAAACTCTTGGTAGTGTTATTTTCTTAGCAATGAATGAAATCTTTAGATTCTCGGTATCTTTAGTGCTTAGTTTACTTTACTCAGTTTTACAGCGGCAATAAAACTAAAAGCAGACCAATATCACGCGATGCATGCTCGTAAGTCGTTAAGGCGTTGGTGAGCGCCGGGAGGACCAACGAAATGTTAACACTAAATTTCTGTTTGTGCGCTCTGTTCTTTTAGCAGTCTCTCCAGTGTCTTTATGACATGTAATCGGTATTTTTCTCATTGAGTGGCTTTAAGCTCAGTGGAACCTTGCAGTAAGTAAACAACTCTTCCCCACGTGGGCTCCAAGCCGCTGTGGTTCCGGTTCACCCAGTGCAGTGATAACCAAACCTAACTCGACTGGGAGATACATTGAACTACAACAGCTATGAGATTAAGCCTTCAGGTTTCAAAAGTTAAGGTTAACTTTACGTTGGGTTTTTGCTGAATATAGAATTTTAAAAACTATCATAAACTTCAAAAGAATAGGTCTTTATATGTAATTGATGTTAATGAATATTCAGCTACAAGAGCTGCCAAAATTCTTGACTGTAACTTGCAAACGACTTTGATAGTGTGTTCGGGCCTCAGTTTGGTCTAAAAATAAATGGGGGCCCGGGTCCCCCAGGTCCCCCCCCCCCCCCCCCACTAGATACGCCACTGAAGATGGACAAGCAAGTGAGAATGTAGTTGAGAAAGCACTCTTGCCTTCGATGATTAGAACTTTTCGTTGAATAAATAATTAATGTACAGTCAAAATGAATGTTATTTTGGGCAATAAGTCTTAAAATAATCTAGAATCGAATACTACGTGCTAGGTGTTTCAGTAGGGCAAAAACAGAATGTCAGAACTCGATCAAATCTCTGCAACTAAAAATATCTACTGTGCATATATTACTGAATATGTCAACTAATCATCGGTCCGTAACACCTCTCATTTTTATGATTTTGTTACCATTCTTTTTGTTTTTGTTTTGATGTCTTGTTTTACGTTGTCGTTTGAAACTGAGGTAACTACAAAAGCACAACAGGCTCATAACATTTTTTCATTTCTTAGTGAAAACCAGCAATTTCTTTATTAATTAGCTGCCTGATGAAGAGGAGTTCAAACTTGCCCAGTCCCTTGATTTTGATTATTTATGGCTTGAATAAACCTAAACGAAAACCTCCATATTTCATGGCTTTTCCTAAAATATATCAGGAAATATGTTCAAAATCAATCCCTTATTTTTCATGATTGAAGTTCCCATGGTAACCATTTTCACAATAGTCTGTTTTTACTACAGGTAAAAACTCGTCATTATGCTACTTTTCTTGTTATTATCTCCTAACCCTAACTCCTCTGAAAGATTCTGTGAAATAAAGCTTCTTTTGACCGTTGTAGTTTTAAAACGTTTTCGTTGGAGAGGTCTAATTACCGTAAAATACCGCTTATATTGCCCTGAGCTTCATTGGTAATCTTCTTAAGGGGTTTTCGGAAGGTCTTATAACTGAAATAGAAACAGCGCTTCAAAACAAGCTATGGCTGTGCTGATCAAAAACCGTTTGGCATTTACTGTCTCTTCAATAATATGATTAAAAATCGAATTATTTTCAATACCGAGGGGGCTTCGGGCGGGGGGTGGAGGGGGGGGGGAAGGGGGAGGTAATTTTGTCATTTTCTGTAATGGTAACTTTTCATCACTTTTGAGAATGTATATATTGATTAGCATACGAAACGTCAAGTTAATATAGAAACGCGAAAGTTCACGATACACAAGTTGATTTAAAAAGGTGAAAGTTCACAATGTTTATCGCTGCTGCTTTTCAGTTTATTTTTGATTTAGCTTTCAAACATCGGCCTTTGATTCGTTTACAGAAATGGCTCTAACCGCTGACCAAGTCTTTGATAAAATCGGAAGCTTTGGCCGCTTCCAGCTTTTGATGCTCTTGATGTGCAACATCCTCGAATGGTTTTGGTTTGGATGGCCTGTTTTACTGATGACATTTATTGCAGCTGAACCTAGTTGGCGGTGCGTTAACAACGACATTAACCAAAGAAACAGTAGCCTTGGTAACAGTAGCTTTGGTAACAGTAGTCTTCGCAACACTGTCGAGTGCCCTCTTAAAGGAACCATGTCACCAGGAGGCAAAAACTACAACTTCCGTTGTAGTATTTCCAGAAAGTCGTGGGAATTTGATAATGATTATACCTCCGTTGTTACGCAGGTATTTTACGGAAGGCGATTTTAGTATAGGTAATAGCATGATTTGTAGTCATATTTGGCATAAATGCCAAATATCACGTACAAATCATGCTATTATTTGTTTATACTACTACTCTTTTTTGGTTTGTAATTTTCACATGTAGGTATTTCAAATTAAGCTGAAATACCACTGCTCTAAGCCATAAAATTGCAGAAATTTCTCATGTAGTAGTTTAATGATATTAAGATATAATTCTTAAGCGGTAATTAATACTGCGTGTGATCCAAAGCGCGTTGACCTCTACCCTTCGCCTTCTGGGGGTTTAATAGACTGTCTTTAGCTTGTATGTATGTTTTGTTTTCCCAATACTCGCCAAGAGATACTCTTTCCTTCAAATTTAGTGTTCCGAGTCACCTGCATATCTGGGCATAATCAGTTACGCCGAAAAGAAAAAGTGTCAGGTTCCCCTAGGACATCTGTTGGGAAAACCAAACATCTAGGTCCCCGCCGCGCCCCGCTCCGCCCCGTCCACACGTATCCGTTTTTTGTTTGAAAACGGAATTTTTTTCTCCGGTTTGGCCTACCGTCAACACGTATCCGGTGAAACGTATCTTTTCAAAACGCTCTCCAAAGGGGAGATTTTTTAAAACGCCGGCTTTTTGTTTACGTGTGGACGGATCCAAACAGAAGTTTTCGAATACGATGATGCCATGATACATCTTATGCTTCCAGCTTCAAGCATGCTCAGTAAGGGATGCTATCGTATTTCCATTGTTTTAGCGTTTTCGTGTGGACGGGCGAAAACGATTTGGATACGCTACGTGTGGGTGTGTATTTTTGAAAACGGAGAAAAAAATCTCTGTTTTCAAAAATATCAAAAATATCCGGATACGTGTGGACTGGGCCTAAGGTTACGTCCAGACGAATCCGCTTGAAATCGAATACATACTATTTTACACGAATCAGCCCTCAGTTCACACGGAACCAGTGAACCAGCTTTATCCTCTCTTGCCAAAGCTAAAGAAGTCTATTTATAGCACACTTGTGTCTTCACAAAACTCATCTACTTTATTTTTAATTTCTCAGTTCTTTAGCAAAAGTATTTATTCAGCTTGATGATTCTAAGCTAGTTATAATCTTTAAGGAGCTCTGTAGAGGAGTTTCAATCGACTCTTTGCTCAAAAACATGTTATGGCTCTATACATGCAGATGACAACACGGAATTTAAAAGATTTCTTTGTAGCTTGCGGGTTGAAATGTTTGTTTTCCATTTGATGTCAGTCGTTTCTTTCAAATTCACCTTATTGCGCATATGAATGCATATCAAGCTCAGTGAAATGGTAAGAAATTATTATTTATTATAAATTATTATTATTATTATTATTCGTTTTCAGTTTGATCTAGTATGCGATAAAGCCATTTATGGAACAGTATCGTCGTCTTTAATCTTTGTTGGCTGGATCGTGGGTGCTCTCATTGCTGGAGTATTGGCTGACAAATTTGGACGAAAGATCATTGTCTTCTTCTTTGGATTCTTTATTGGTGTCTTTAGTCTGCTGTCCGCGTTCCCAAATGTCTACTGGCTGTTTGCACTGTTTCGTTTCTTGGTCGGCCTTGCTATAGGTGAGTATTCCCAATTTTCGCATTGGGAACTCTAACCCTGTATTAGCTATATCATAATCTGTGTTCCTGAGTCTTTACGAGCCTTTTTGGAAGAGATTTGAATACCAAAGACGGTTTACCTTGCCGGTTTCAAATGTTCCGTGTTTCGAAATCATTTGGATCCTGGTGAAACTTAGGAACCGCTCTGTACTCGAATGAATCTTCTGCAGCGACTGTTGAGTGTTAACGCGAATACGAATGCCCTAAATATGTTTATCAAATCCGGAAACACTTATTGAACCAGGAAAATCTCTTCTGGCAAGAGAGTTCAGTTGTAGCGTAAAGCCTGGCTTCGTTAAACTAGCTTGAAAAAAATGTTGCTTCCTCCTACGTATTTTTACATTCCCGTAAGCGGTTAGCTGCAGTTACAGATACCTTTTTACGCTTCCCGAGAGTGTCCGCTCACAAAAGCTTCCACTGTAGTACATTACTTTTTCTATCTTTATATGTTTTTCCTCGTTTGTTTTGTCAGGGGGTGGGGGAATGAGTTTATTTGTCATTCTCGCTGAATCAGCGGGTCCTCGACACCGAAGTCTTATTGGGACATCCCTTTGGTACTGTTGGACTTTGGCTCTCATTGCCTTGGCTGGAGTCGCTTATCTCATAAGAGACTGGAGAAAACTCTGCATAACATCAGGGATACCAGCCATAGTAGTAGCTGCCTTCTGGTTGTAAGTTACCTCAATGTGTTTTTCAATTCAATTTGATAATTTTATAATACTAAAAACAGACAGACTAGATAGTAAACGTTATTGGTTAGCCTGTGACGTGATCGATAACGGTGCCCCACGGAGCGGGGGACTATTTAATATGTGCCACCCTAAAGTGTTTGGTTTTTGCGCTATTAAGGTCTGAAAACGGGTATAGACTTTGCTCATTTTGGTGTGGAATCTGGTATGGTATTCGAGGGAACTACGGGAGTCTATGAACGTATTTGTCGTTTCAATTCCAAATGAATAAGAGAGAAAGAGTAATGTGCGAAAATAGCCATCGGCGTTTGTTTTACTGTTACGGTGGCCCACTACAGTGGCCCACAGGGGACATGCTGCAAATAAAAAAGGTGCTGCAAATAAAATAACGGCAAAGTATGCACACGCACCGTTTTGAAATAAAGTGGTGTTGACGGGCTAAACACCACCAGAAGCGTATGGAATTTCCGGCGTTTGAGTGGATACGAATTACCCGGAAATGAAATATCTCTGCGGCACGGAAGCAGTGGGGAATGGGACGGTTTCAGTTGAAGTGCAGTATGGGTAGAATGGAGTGCTAGCGAGTTATTTATTTATTTATTTATCTATTTTTATATACTTGATTTACTTAGAGACCGATCGAGTTTCGCGAGGGTTTTAGCTCGTTTTCGTTATTTTTCCTTTGTTTTAGAACAATTATTTTGAATTTACCTTGCTATGTTGGAATACGTGCTTAGTAAATGTAGGTCGAGACCTTCGAGCCGTAAAGCCTTCAAGCCTTCGTAGGAAAGGCTTTTCAGAGAATGAGCCGTGGATCCTTCCCAGATTTCCTGCCGAGTTTTTTTCCTAATGGTATTTTTTTTCTGGCCTCCGTTCTGATACGTGAACCGCATATTTGGCGATGTCCATGCTCACTCGCTATCTACGCTAACATTCAATCATAGCGGGGCTCCCGCGCGCGAAGCGCGCGTGGGACAGAGCCCCATACTCATGGAATATGGTCAACCTCTCTTCGTTTGGTTGTCACGTGATTGACCGAGCGTACGTAGTACGTACGTACGTACGTAGTACGTACGTACGTACGTACATACGTACGTACGCGTCTACAGATTGTACGGGTGGGGTAGGGGAGACTATCAAAAGGAAGGGAGGGGTGTCTCAGGCGTGTCTTGGCAAGTCCACATCTTTAATATAGGATTTTAGGACATTCACAATATGGTCAATTGACAGCTGTCAAAACAGGATAGCCACTGACCAGTATCCCATGACCATATCGCGGGCTCATGTGTCAACTCATCGAGGTGACGTGATTTATTTGGAAGCTGTCTGCTGACCAGTTAATTGTTTTACTAGATCGCGAACAATGTTCAATCTCATACTTTTACTAGTTAAACTGATAATGCACACATATTGGACATTAATGTTTTGATCAATTGACAGCTGTCAAAACAGGGTACCCGCTGACCAGTATCACTTGACCGTATCGCAGGCTTAGGTGTCGACCCATCGAGGTCAAGTATTTTTTTGAAGTTATCCGCTGACAAGTTACTAGTTTTCAAGTGATCGCAGGCTCAAGTTCAAGTTTTTTCTAAATTCATAAGAAATATGTTGTGTTTATGTGCTACACAGTTAAAATTTTGATTGCAAACTGACCTCGGACGCGAAAATTCAGCCAGCTGTTACAGGCAGGGAAGACAGTTGCTTTTGACTTTTCTCACCATGGTCACGCGTTGGTCACGCTCTATGTCCAATTTTTATGCTCTGATTGGTCAAAATTTGACAGGTGAGTTCATGCGAAAAATTTATGCAGCATCTTGAATCTTGTTTACTTTGACAGCTGAAGCTGACAGAGTTTTGTGTCAACTTGTGATGTTTTTAAGTGTCTTTTTCCACTGGATGTGCAAAATGAAATTCAGCTGCTATCAGGAGTCCTCCGTTATTCATGGCTAGTTTGTTTATTGGGTTTTTGGTTGAGGAATACGTCGCTTGTCAAAGTCGGAAATCCGATTTCGGATGGCATTGTTTTCGTTTTCACCTTGCTTGATGCGTAAGAGGATTGCAAAGCCTGAAGCGATACTGGCTTTTCTTGATACCTTTCAGGAGCTGCATCTCGAATGGTAAGCCAGAGAAATTATTGTATTTGATGTTTGTTTTTTTGGATCTAATTTAATGACGTTGAGCGGAGTTTATGCGGTCATTTAGTTTATGCACGTTTGTAAGATTTGAGACAATGATCTGACCGAGTATCAGGTTTGATATAAGCTTACAGAACTTTAAAAAGCCTTTAGACAGTTTCTCACCGCAAATAGAAAGAAAACGTTCCAAAGAATATTTACTTATAATTCTGGCCGGAAAAGAAGCTTTGAGCGATTTTCTTGCCTCGAGTTTGTCTTTGAAAAAAGCAAACACCGGGAAGCCGGCTTAAAACATAAACTTAAGCTTGAAGCTTGAAGACTCAGGATTTTTAGGGATACTTTAACACTTGTCTTCCTGAATGAAAATTGTTGTTTCTGTATATGTTTCACTGAATTATATTTCTTTTATTGATTGTTAGTAGTCCCTCTTGTAATTTTAATCGCTGTGCCGATTGTTTTCAGTGGTTCAGTGAACATCGCTTGCAAGAGTACTCAAATCAAAATGCCGCGCGTTAATAAACCATTTAATAAAAAATAAACAGAATAAATTCTTTATAATGTTGGAGCGTAACTCTGTTAATGTTCATTCAAACACTCGCCACAGCTTGCACTACAAAAGTGAGAACCGGATGGCCGTATAGGTGATTTTGGAAATTTTTTTAACAGTTTATGAATATTGAATGAGTGCAATTTGTATTGTGAAATACTACTTTCTGTCCGAGGTTTGCCGTTATGATAAAAACAGTGCCTCATACTACTGTTTCACCTCAGATGTGATGTATAAATGGTATAAAAGGTTGGTTTACACGCACCCAGATTTGTTGACAAGATTTTGCAAAGTAAACTTGTCGAACGCAAAAAAGTTGGCCTGATTTTTTTTTCCACTAATTAATCTACGGTGATCAAGAGCCATTATGGCTCTTAAATGTGATCGAAGATGATTACCAGTTTTTGGGTGTACATATGAGGCTATCAACTCGATGTAAGATTTGGTTCACTCTTGGGCTGTTTGCAAATTATTTTTCTCTAAAATCAGGTAGCCTTTCCCTCAAAAGTCACATAAATGTGCTCTAAAGTTAACTGAATTGTGGAGTTCGAATACAAGTTTATTGTTTAATTTAAATTATAAATTTATTAATGGGAGCCTCGCTTTTAGCCCTGGCTAAATCTATTTAGTATATACTAAAACAGTGGATAGTGTTTTTCGCGCGCTCTGATTGGCTACTCAATCAGTGAATATCCTGCACTATTCACTGATTCACCTCCAGTTCCTCTGAGCTAGCGACGGCAAACTCGCGTAAGTTGCAAGCAAAATGCCTTCCCGGTTTGCTGCCGTAAACAAACAAAGAAATTTCACAACTAATCAAGCCAGCTGTTTCCGAAATACACGAAGAAGGTGACAAAGTTCGGATTGGAAATTTTAACAAATAAAGCTTTGTCTTTTGAACGAATTTATCGATAAAAACGGGGGAAAAGTTTTTTGTTTACAAATGCAAATTAAGCTGAAGTCTTGCTTACTTTATTTAGTTGAGTTGTTCATAAATAAGCTTAAAACTAAATTTAATAATCTTTTTTTATAGAATGATTTTAAATACAAAGAGAATTCACAACTCCTTTTGTAGAAATTTCCCCGCAAGAGCTAAACAAATGCCTTCAAAAGTTTTAGTTGTCGGCAAGAAAAAGCGACGGCCGCGGCCGCCCGGTCATTACGCGCCAAAATTGTAATCGTTGGCAACAGTATTTGATCAGTTAAAAATCGTCATTTTTGTGCTCAATTATCTCACTGTTTTAGTATATACTAAAACAATTATTCACCTCAGTGTCGGTGGCTAGTCGTGGATATTTACCTCACTGCTTCGCAGTTCGGTAAATATCCAGGACTAGCCACCGACACTGAGGTGAATAATTGTTATATATTATTTCTTTATGTGTATAAAATCACTGTACAATACGCTCTTGACATTATGGTGATGTCACACCGGACGATTCACAACGACGATTTTTAGCGCAACACATCGTTGCAATGTTGGAACAATGTTGTAACTATTTGAAACAATGTCGCAACAATGTTGCAACGCTGTGTTGCGCTAAAAATCGTCGTTGTGAATCGTCTCGTGTAACATCACCATTAGGGAGCTTAAGAAACAACGACGGCGACGTCTACGAAAACGTCACTTAAAAAGTGAAGTCGCGCTGCTTCAAACTTTATCGCGCTTATTCTATCTTATTCTATTCGTCAAATCTTGGCAATTTTTTTCTAGGGTTAAATTCTAAAAGACTGTATCGAAATTCAGAAAAAGAAGAAGAAAGTCGTTGTCTTATTTTTACGTTCTTCACAAAACGTGAAAGTCGTAGTCATGCAGTGACGGCAAGTAAATGTACAAAAATGCGTGATGCACGTGCAAAGTCTTTGTTTTACCAAGAATCTAAACCTATTTCTTTTATGCCGTTCTTGTTGACGTCGCCGTCGCCGTTGCATAAGCTCCCTATTATTCCTCCCCGGTCACATGAACAATTTTTTAAATGACTTTGCTTTTCCTGTGGTGGCATAGTTTCGAATTTTATCGATTATCATACCTCTTTCTCATTATTATTTTATCACTTTTATACCTTAAAGCATTTCTCCAGAGTCTCTACGCTGGTTGTTAGTAAAAGGAAAGATGGAAGAGGCTGAGAAACTATATACGAAAATAGCGCGAATTAACCGCAAAGAACTACCCGAAGAAGGACTGAAAATAGACACTGGAGCAGACATTACTACAAGGCTGGGTGATGTACGAGATTTATTCAAAACTAGAAGTCTCACAAAGACGACGTTAATATCTTGGGTTTGTTGGTGAGTTTTTCTTCATTTATTGACTTCTTTAAAGTTGCATTTGTTCGACCAGACGATTTTTGAAAAAAATGAAGTGACGAATGTAAGTACTCTAAACCATGGTAATAATTCACTGTTACCTCGAGTAGCACGGGGCGGAATAGTGGTTGTAGCCGCTGCCAAATGCCTCCACCTCCACTTCCAACTTGGGTTTTTCTCGAGTTATAATATTTAAGAAAGATTTCGTCACTAACAAATGTAGCAAGGCGATAAGTGTCACTTAACGGGACATGGCGCCGGTAAGCTCCTCGTTTTCAACCTGTTCATATTCAACCTGTGTTTAATGTAAAGAGTTAAGGACCAGTACGGCTCCTGTCTAATCTTGTTAAAACTCTGTTTGTTTACATAAATAAAAACGTCATATGTTGCATATGTGCAGACAATATACTTATTAACCATCATAGCTTACAGCATTAAATAAAAGGACTGCTCGATACTTTCATTTGAATGATTAACCCACAAACCCAAAAACTATCTGGGAGAGCAACCACGGACACTATAGTACAAAGAACAACAAATGTATCGATTTGATTACTTCCAGTACAAATCAGTACTCCAAAGTAGGAACCTTTTAGTCCTACTATTAGTCAGCTCTTCGTTCTCGAGCTCCCGACTAAAGACAGATTAAGTGCTTTCAACCAAGTTTAGATCTCACCTTGCAAATTATATTTTTTAATTTTTTCTACAGGTTTGTGAACTCTATGGTGTACTACGGCGTGTTTCTAAGCGCTCCTACTGTTGGTGGAAGCCTTTACCTAAATTTCTTCCTAGCCAGTCTGGTCGAGCTTCCTGCGATCCCAATTGGTGTCTGGATTTACAACAGGTTGAACACTACTGGAGTCTGTTTTGCCGCATTCGGCATAGAGGCAGCGTGGCCGAGTGGTTAGAGCGCTAAACTATAAATCAGGAGGCCTGCACTGAGTTCAAATGCCGCCCTGACAGCAAACTGAATTTGTTATCTGGAGTACTTACCATTTGACAAAAAAATCCGGTTGGGATGCTGCAGAATTGCCACATCAGTTACGGTTTGAATCCAAAAAAGGGGCAAATTTGTGTAGCGTGAGTCTGGAACGGAGAAGGAACCGAGAAATTGGTAATAGTAAGCAACATTCCGTTTGGTTCATATCAACCGGAATGAACGGACTACCTCAAAAAGTTCTCCTCAATTTTCGGTTGGAATATCCGAAAAGTGACCTTACCGTTTACCTTCCATCCCAAATTTTCTGTCAAATGGCAAGCACCCCGCTAATCCAGAGTTCAGATCAGTCGGCCACGCTTTTTAAATAGCCAACTGATTCGCCATCTACCATTTGGTATTCTATACCTTGTTATGTTCCATTTCAGGTTTTTAGTTTAACAATCCCTTATCAAAAAGCCCAATAATGGAGGAGAATAATTAAGTATGCATTACAATGGAACCTCGCCTTAGGACCGGCCATCCCGTTTATCGCGCTTATTCCATCTATTACAGTTCGTCAAATGTTGGCAACTTTTTCTTGAGTTGAATTCTAAAAGATTGTACCGAAGTTCAGGAAAAGAAAAATAAAGTTATTGTCTTGTGTTCACGTTCTCCACACAACGTGAAATTAGGCATTTTTACGTCGTAGTCGTGCACTGGGCAAAGAAATGTACAAAAAAGCGTCCAGAGGTGTTGTTTTGCCAATCCAAACCGATTGTGTTTTCTCCGTTGTCGCTGACGTCGTCGTCATCATTGCTAAAGCTCCCTATTATCCAACACTTCAATGAAAAGGCAAGCCTAACCAGTGTCCCCTTCTCTTCACTGTTGAGTTTGGGGGTCGGGAGAAGTTAATAGGCGGGAACTGAGAATCTAGCTTCAGATTACGGTAATTTAAAACAAATACACTTGTTTCTGTATTACAGATTTGGGCGAAAAAAGGGAGTTGTTATTCCCATGCTGTTGGCCGCTGTTGGAGCCGCAGGCTCAGTGCTGTTAACAACTGACGATGAATCGAACAAAGGTACTGTCAGTATAGTGGAGCCCTAGATGCCCGTGCGGACAACGGACATCATTCCTGTGTCCCGTCAGTCCAAACTACCATATCCCGTCAACCCCGGTTTACGGATACTATCCATCTGAGGACTGTCTATGACTGAATATCCTACCAGTGAAAAACTAACAGAAACGGTGAACGACCTTCTTTAAGTTAGTCCTGTCTAATACTTAGTCCACCTGGCGAAGTCGCAAACTAACCCTTTGGCACGTAATAGGTAAAGTCGCGGATTCCATTGTCGTGTTTCACCATCAATTCTTAAAAGGTAGCTTTAGTCCGAGACTAATGAATTATCGTGAGTTTTCTTTAGGCTGAATTTGTTAAAGTTACAGTTGAGAAATTGAACCGCGTTCTCTTAAAAAAGTGTCTGCTTTAGTCTTTATACCGATGTGTCCATGACATTTGTTTTTCTGGTAGCTCGCTTAATACGGACACCCGGATAATAAGGACACTCTGACTGTCTGTACTATCAATTAATTGCACATCAAACGATGGTGAGATTTCTAAGGAGGATAACTTCAGTTTCAGACATGCATGAGACTGATTCAATCTTTTTTGTTCTCTAGGTTTTCTTGCGGGCAAAATCTTCCTGTCAATGGTATGGGCTAAATTCTGGATTATGATTTCGTTTGACGGAGTGTATATATACTCCTCCGAGTTATTCCCTACCGTGGTAAGGTATGTATATAATGTAGGGGTCCACTGCTGGACAGAAGTTTATACTAATGTACAGTCGAAGCTCCAAGTGCGGCCATCTCCCATAGGCGACCTCTTATCCAAAACACTAACATTTTACTAGTCAAAGCCTATAGTTAGAATTTCTTGTGGACGACCACCTCTTGAAAGCAACCGTAGCCACTTTTTTAATTGGACATAACTTATTTTACAATTTCCCATTGTTTTTAACCCTGTTTTGAGAGATGGTCTGATCTCGTTCGATGTATTATGTTCGCTGCATGTACTGATACTTCTTTTTATATAAAGAGCGTTTTATGATGACATAGAACTGCCACATCACGTAACTAGAAGTAAAGATTGCGTGCAACAAGTTCTCTTCCCAGAAGTAGATATATGTCGGGATTTCTCCAGAGAGACTCGCCCTTTGACTTGATTGACTTGATTCCAGCAAGCGACTTCCTCACGTAAGCGATCACGACCGAGTCTTAGCACTCACTTTGGGTGGTTGCTTACGGGCGTTTGAGATGTTTTTGATTGATGAGCTTACTTTATTTCCCAGAAATGTTGGTATGGGTACGAGCACAACGGCTGCCAGGATTGGCTCTTTTCTTTCTCCTTATGTTGTTTATTCGGTAAGTAACTCCAATGCAAGAGAAATTTATTAATTTGCAGTTGTCTGTAACCTCAGTTTAGCGGCTGTGCATGTAACCTTAAGAAACCAAATGCTAAGAATATCATCTCTGCTATGTTTTTGAACCCAGAAATCATTAAGCACAAAGATTGTGTCTGTGCAAACTCCCAAATAACACCAATTGGATTGATGTACAAATTCATTGAGACCCATGCCTTTTTATTTCCATAGCAACGCGCTCATCCTATCGTTCCATACGTCATCATGGGCGTAGCGGCTCTCGTTGCCGGGTTCCTCTGCATTTTACTGCCTGAGACCCGCTTCAAACCAACACTGGAAACTCTTTCTCAGACGCCAAGCAGTTATAGCACTCAAGAGGAGGGAAAATATACCGACACTACGGACGGAGGTGAAAAGAAAGCGCTCGTAGAAATTAATGAGGAATCTGGAACCGAGAAGCCAGGCAAAGACAGCACTGAAGAAGAGCAGAAAGATGAAAATAGAGACGAAACGGAAGTGCTTATTTCAGAAGTGGAATAGCCGTCATTGTAAAATACAGTTGTATTAGTAATGATAACAGGACTGAGTGGAGTCCAATTCGGTCTGTAATAATGCGAGTGATTACTGAGTGTTTTATCAAGAGTATGATTACAGACCGAATTGGACGACACGAAGTTCTCTTACCAATTAATCATAACTTTAACAAAATTTGTGATATATAAGGCTCTTTTTTTAAAATCAAAACAGTAGAAATTCCACTTTTTTTTTGCTAGCAGCAGTGAAAAAAAGCCATTGAAGTGGGTACTTGATAGCGCGTTTTGTCCAATTACTTCGGCATGACGCGTACTATCCTATTAAATTGTCCTACTAAGGCTGAAATCAAGGCAGTTGATAGCCAATCAGATCTGAGAAGTTTGTTATAGTTATGATTAATTCATTAATAGTATGTAGCAGATAAAGGCTTTACTGAGCAGCTAATTTGAAAAGTGCGGTAATAACACTCAAATAAAGAGGTGTTATCGTAAAGTGGAGATCAGTGACGTAGCTAGAATCCAGAGGATTCAGAACGTAGCAGCGCGCTTCATGTTCCAAGAGAGCTAAAATTGCCTCATAACTCCGTTATCACATTCACCACATTCATGGCTGCCTGTTAACAACGTGTTAATTTTAAGGTGTTATCAATAACTTTCATTAATGTCAGATAGCTGCGGGACAGAACTATATTCGTTAGCATTAAATGATTGAATAAAGTACCAGAACTAAGGGTAATTCTATGGAATTGAAATTCTTTCATCAAGAGAGAGTGAATGGTGTTTGTCTTGCATGAAATACCCCCTCTTTAAACAAATTCTTCCCTCGTGTTTCTCAGCCGCTCTTAAGCTCCGTTTAAACGGACGCAACATCGTTGGCCCAAACAACTCCCAACTTTGTTGGATATCTGACTTGTTGCGTCTGTTTACACACCCTTTTACATGTTGCTGCGTGTTGTTGGGAGATGTTGTGCAAACCTTGAGCCAACAACTACCAACATTTCTTTTTTTCGGTGATCGCGATCGCGTGGATTCTCTTGCACAGCTCTTTATACATTGTTTGGGCCAGGCTAGCCTGCGTAGCTGGTTCATGAAAGTATAAGTCTCTTCAATTTTCAAAGAAAATAAATTTCAGAGCAGCATGAGTGGGATTCGAACCCGCTGCCTACATTCTGCAGTCCAGTAGCACTACGCTACGGACTGAGGATTCACCATTGAAGTGTTTGATTTGATTTTCAAGCTATATGGCAACAACCCTAACCCTACATGAAACCAAACGGTTTTGAGTCAATGCTTAACCCTAACGACTATTCACAGGGCTCAACCCTAATCAGTAACGACAATAGGGAGCTTAAACAACAACGGTGCGAAGGCAACGAGAACTACCAAAAAATCGATAGGTTTCTGTTAGCAAAACAGCAACTTGGCAAGTACATCACGCTTTTGTGTACATTTTTTTGCGTCGTTGCACGGCTGCGACATGAAACTTCCTAATTTAACACGCCCGCTTTACGTAGTTGGTGAACACAATGAAAAAAAATTTTGTTTTTCTTTTTCTTAAGTTAGATACGGTCCTTTCCGATTTCGCCAACATTTGACAAACTAAGTGAAATTGAGTTCAGTTTTTAATTGACGTTTTCGGTTTGTTGTCATCCAGAAATTTTGCTACCATGGCAACGTGACGTAACGACTTCTCCTCTCTATTTTCAATGCTTAAAATTGTCAGTGCTTAAATTTAATCAATGTAAGTCAGTACTCACTCGAATATATGAAATTACTTTGTGTACGCATCATAAAGCCTGGTTTCCATATGATCGTCCGGATCGTCCGGATCGTCCGGATCGTCTGAAGATCATTTGAGGCGACTGGGACGATCCGGACGATCATATGGAAACCAGGCTTAAGTTTTCCGAGGGTACTTTAAGACATGGAAACAAAAATTACCCCGTAATACGTAAGCCACAGTTTTATTTGGCCGCAAACTATTCGTCTATGGAAATTGCGTTGTAGGTGGTATGAGAATCATGGTTCTTCAGGGATGATTACGGCCGGTTGAAGTGTAAATGTGTTAAGCTCTGGTTGGCACATTGGTGTACGTTGTGGTAGACCGTAGGTAATTGCTCCAATTTTTCCGTTACGATAAAGGCAGACTACTGTAATTCTTTCTGGACCAGTAATGTCATATGTACACACTGAGGCAACTGGATACACGCACGCCTTTCTTGCAATCTACCTTGGTGATAAATTCTTAAACAGATCATAATCTTAATAATTAAAAACTTAAAATATAGAATTAGGCTTGCATAAAATAGCCGCATCGAAGGAGGGAGTCTTTTTGTCTACCGTTTTCATTATTTGTTTCGTAAACTGAGCACTGACGTTTTGAAACATGCAGAAGAATTCGAGTATTAACCCAAGAAATGATTCTGTATTGCTAGCAGGGTCTTTAGGCCGAGCAGACGGTGTGGCTTGGTGCAGTGCTTTTGCTGTAGTATCGTTCTTCACGGTTGTGGGGAATTTACTTGCAGTCATAGTGTTTGCTTTAAACAAAAAGCTTCGAAAGAACAGTTTCCTTCTGGTCATAAACATGGCATTTGCCGATTTACTGTTGGGAGCTGTGTCTCTTCCATTGTTCATTTACCAGCTTGGAGGTAATTTTGAGCTTTGGCAAGGAGAGTGGAGTTCCTCTTTGGAAATGCTTTATCGCGTTGTGGATACCGTTTGCGCTCAGTCCTCAATAATTACTGCTGCTTTTATCGCACTAGAGAGGTTTTACTCAATAGGTTGGCCATTGAAACACAGATCTATTGCTACAAGACGCGCATACTACGCTCTCATTGCTTTAGTCTGGATTTTGGCAGTAGTCATCTCGTCTGCAATTATTCACACACTAAAGAACCAGCCAATTCATGTCTCGATTTATATATGGATGGCATACGCTTGTAGCTTGATGCTGATAATATCTGGTTGTTACATCGGCATTTGGAGAAAATACAAGCAAGGAGGAAACTTATTGCAAGCTCAAAACAGACGGTTGGCACGAAATAATAAGCAATCAACCAAGACCCTTTTGGTCATTGCTCTTGTCGTTTTGATGTCATGGCTTCCTTTAGTTATAACTAATACTATTTGCGTTTACGTTCCAGTAAGCCAGGATGTTTTGCTTTTCGTAAATCTTCTAAACTTCAGCAATTCCTTCGCAAATCCTGTAATTTATTCACTAAGAATCCCTGAATTTAGAAAAGCGTTGTTTCTTAGTGCCAGGACGACTGGAAAGCCTTCTGTTGCGCGCCTTGCGGTCAATTCCACGAAAATTCAACTGCAGGTCACTTTAAGACATGAACTCAAATTAAATGAACTTCTTCAGGAGGAAAACAAGGATGAGGCTTTTGAAACTGAAACAGAACTTCTGAAGCTGACAGAACATTAGTTTTCAAAGCAAAATTGTTTAGTTGCCGTTTTAGAACGATGTTTTCGTTGCGGGTAGTTCGACAGGTGATGACCAGTTTGCGGTTTCATACACAGTTATCAAATAAATTATTGGTACACTTTTTATTCCTCGTCTGGCAAATTATCGTAAACTAAGCTACAGGTCCATTTTTCGTCTTGAATGAGGAGAAGAAAAGAGTACGCCAAGAGGGAGTAAAGCGAAAGGCTCTGCTAGTTTAGTGCATAGCACTCTCCAATCAAATAGATAAGCCTTAATGAGGTTTTAAAAGCGCTCCAATGACCTTCTTTAGGGGGAAAGCACAACGGCGATTGAGATAAAGAACACAACTTGTTGTAACAACAAAAGCTTAATAAGCTGAGCTCTGATTTAAATAGGTAAAAAATTAAAATGAAGGAATGAAAAGGAAATAAAGGCAAGCCAACACCACTTGTGTTCTCATAAACGACCATTTTGATGATTTAATTGTTCCAAGGCGAAAAGTAGATTTAAATATTAATTTGATGAGCTTATATGAAACTAGTCCTTATTAACAACTATTCTTTGATAAAAAAATATTACAACTATAAAACTGGGTAATTAAATAATAACGTGATGTAGTCATTATCAAAGTGTAATATGAAGTGAAATACACTGTGATATGAAACAGTTAAATAAATAAAATTATGAGCAAAATATAAAGCTCATATTAGGGTGATTTGTTTTGACCTAATGAAATGATAACGCACGATTAACCAGCTGAATTAGTTTGCAGCGGTCCTTTTTAGGTAAGGTCAAACTAATCAACTGGAACACTGTACCGCTTTAATGGTCTTAAATGTCTACCCTATATTAAGTTTAAGACAGAATGGAAATACTATCTCTGCTTGTTTCATCACTGATTTAATTATTTTTTCTCTGCTTTCATTTGTTTGAAGGTGGCGGTGTTCAGCTAGAAAGCTCTTGTTACTTTGGACATTGCACACATATGTCAATTGCCTCTTCTTAATTATTATTCGTTATCCTTTTTTTCTGCTATTGTTATACATGTTCGTGTAATTGTCCTAGATAGTGTACAAAAAAGAATTCAGTGAACTGTCGTTCACATATGAGGTGTTTAACCAGATGGGCTT
The DNA here is from genome assembly GCF_958299795.1 of Porites lutea. Classification (NCBI taxonomy): domain Eukaryota; kingdom Metazoa; phylum Cnidaria; class Anthozoa; order Scleractinia; family Poritidae; genus Porites; species Porites lutea. Next base: position 54,214,733 of record NC_133202.1, read on the forward strand.
GCGTAAAGGGTGAGCGACCTTGATGACATCTTGTTGTTCACGTTAACATTGTTACCACCTTAAAACTGGCTTTTTTCAGTGAGCATCTACTAGGTAATATCATTATCAGGGTACAAAGGATTTTCACGAGAGACAAATCACGTAGGATTCATTTCTACTCCATTCCTTGCATCACCAGGAGAAACTTTAGACGAATATTTATGAAAGATCTTCTTTCTGCAAAAGATAAGGACAAGGCCGTAAAAAGCATGTACAGTGTACTACTGTTAACCAGCTCTTCGATTAAAATGTAAATAAAACTCGCGCAGCATCTTCCCCAGGTACCGAGTGAGCAGAGGAGGCTTGGAACCGAGCGCAATAGCCTAAAATTCTTCCTCGGCGAATTAATTTTCCCGACAAGCTAGACAGGTGACGTCACATCCAAAATCGCTGAGGACGGATTGGAACGAGGTTAGAACTCGTGTAACATTAGAAACAATTAAAGTCATTTACGGCAAACGCAAACGTGAATTTGCACCACGTGACCAAGTTTTCCCTTTATTTGTCCTTCATTGTTTAATGCTTTTACATAAATATTACTAGTCTCAGGCAAATTTTGTCAATAAGAATTGTTTTTGATAGCTTTTATTTTTTTGTATTTTGTATTTTATTTTTCACTATCTTTTTTCAGAAATTCTCACCTTTAATCTGGCCTTTGCCGTTTACCTTAAAAGTAATTCTAAATGTCTCTATTGCGAAAAACATATAGCATTCGAAAAGTGTCAAACAAAAAAGTGCTCTGAGTGTTAATGATATACGAAATAAATCATATATGAACTGCGGAAATGAAATCATTGCCAGAAATAGTGGACATTTCGCGCCCGTGATTAATTGTCAGCGGAATCTCATTTCCAAAATGGCGGACAAAAACGATCGTAGTCAGGGAAAGCGTATCCCCTGCGATTTTTAAAATAATTTGAGCTCTGTGGATCTGTTTTACGAAGAAAAAAGCTGGAATGAAACATCTTGCAAGAAAATGTTAGGTTTATACTCGGCCGAGCGGCTGATAGCAACAAAACAGTACGCGGCTGTACCTTTCGTGACATTTTCGTGACATTTTCGTGACAATTTTGTTTTAAAACCAAGCCTGGTAGGCTAATCGAGGATTTTTGAATGCCTGGAACCTAGTTTATATCCCGTGAAGCATCTCTGGAGTTGTAGCAACAACCAAAATGGCGATTCGGTGAGGTTTGGAGTTGTGAAGCTTTGTCCGACCGAAATAAGTCATTCGCAACCATGGCGTCCATTACTGGACTACAGATGGAAAAATGCGGGAAATAATGCGCCTTTGGAAGTATTTTCCAGTGCAAAAATCGTCCTTTTAACGACTGTTTTGGAAACATCTTCCATCGCAGAAGTGATATCGAGTCGTGCAAATTTACTTCAGTGAAGGGTTTATAATGGTAATTGAACTGAGTGGAGTGAAATTTGGTCTGAAATCATACGCGTGATTTCAAAATCGAATGAGCGCGCAGCGCGAGTTCGATTTGAAATCACAAGTATGATTTCAGACTAAAATTGCACGACACGAAGTTCAATTACCACTTTATTACATCCATTTTGAAATCGCAGAATTTAGTCAGTACTAATATTTTATTGATCGGGTAGCTGGTTTGTTAAAGCCGAAACAAAAAGGCTTTTACATCTCATTTTATTATTTCGAAACAGAAATGATGCGATATAGAACAAAAATGATGCGATTTAAAACAGAAATGATGCGATTTAGAACATGAATGACGCGATTTGGAACAGATGCGATTTAGAGCAAAAAATGGTGCGATTTAGGAATAAATCACACTGCTGAGAGCCAATCAGATTGCACGGATAGCCAGTGATTTCAAAGTGGATGTAATAAATCCTCTAATCGACGAGTATTCCGCATGACTTCGGCAAGATTTTAAGACAATGTATGGAGAAATGGAGCATACAACGATAAATAAAAGTGGCCACTTCGAGAAGTAAGTAAACCTACTTCTAATTAGCTATTTTTAACCCAGATGCGAAGGTTGCACAGCACTTAACATGTTTCGAGTCGTGCAGCGAACACCCGTGAGCTCATAATCGATATATTTGAAAAAGTTTCCTTATCTCCATACATTTTCTTATACGAATTCGCAGCCATTGTGGCCTTGGTGCGCACGCGCAACCGCCATCTTGTCCCTAATTTCTGGCAATGGAAAATGAAGAAATGATCGTCGCAGTGAATGCAATTTATGCAATGGCGTAAAAAAGCCTGAAAAAAATTCAGGACTTCAACGTCATTTCCGCAGTTCCTATATGATTTATTTCATATGCCATTAACACTCATTCCTTTCATGGGAACATATGAACCCACAA
>NC_133202.1:54222108-54279608 GCF_958299795.1 Porites lutea
GGTGTGCCGCATACTGGGCAAATAGCAACGAAAAATAATTCAACTTTGTTGGAGTGTCGCATCTCAACAGCAGTCTACTTGTCCTCGTTTCGCCTTCCAGTGAAGTGTTACAATGATCAAAAACTGTTTTGTTATATACTATCCAAAGATTTTCATACATATCTGATATTTGAACTTGGACAGAAGTTGTCTGGAGAACCGTGGCAATATTTGGACAGAGAAAATAGACTTTAGATTGCAATTGTACTTTGAGACGCCTTGGTCCGTGGCCACAGGTAACTCCATCTGCTACAAACCTGGAAAAATAGACGGTAGGTTTTAAGCAAAGTAAAAACATACCTTATTAATGCTAAATTTCGTCGGTTCTTTTAAAATTTGGCGATTTTAGTGAGACAGTATTTCATGAGCATTTATTTTCTCTATTTCATTACGCAACCAGGAAAAGGGTCATTAATTTTTTGCGATTCCAGCGTTCTAAACTCCATTTTATTTTTCAAAAAGTCTGAACAATTAAATTTTCTGGATAAACTGGAACAAGCAAAACGCATATTTAGAAAGTGAGTTTTAAAACTTGAGTAAGCAAAACTCATATTTGAAGTGTGTTTAAAGTGTGTTTACGATATTTCACAACAAGATACTAAAGGGCCTTAGCACAGAAACCAGTTAATTAATAAGTGGTGTATTTGTCATGTCCTGTACATGTATTTGTTGTATTTTTTTATGTGAATCATTTATTCTGTGATTTGAATTTCCAATATGGCTATTAAATTTCGCGAGGATTTTTGTTTGCAGATCTTTAATTTGGCTTTTTTTTACAAACGCGAAAAACGAGAAATTAATTAGACCCGCGAAAATAAGTAACTTATTAATTACCAACTATTGAATGAGGCTGAGTATGACATAAATAATTGTTATATTCCTAGACTTTCACTCAACTAAACAGGGGCTGCCATTGGTTGATTCCTGGTCACGTGGCCTTGACTAAAATCAAATGTTTCCCGATCGTGATACATCACGCAATGTACCCCGCTCGGGATACATTACAGCACGTGATCAAAGCATGGTGGAAAGTGGTGTGACAGAAGGCGGGAAAAACACCGCCAGGTCCAGCCAGTTTTCTTTTTCGTGAATGAACACAACAACACAAAAACGAAGTCTCAAGCTAAAAAGCGACGATTTTTAAAGTTATCCCAGAAGTTCCCAGAAGAAAAACAGCAGCTAGTGGAGGAAAAAGATGCAGATAATATGAGGAAAGTACTTTTGTTTGTAAATCATTCATCCAGTGGTTTTGAGCATTAAATTTGTGTTGTTATGAGTACCGAGTCGACTGTTTTGGTTCGCTCCGGTTATTCTTTTGTTGCTGTTGAAGTGAAAGTCTAGAAATGTAACAAAACACTTAATGTCAGGTCCCTCGGGAAACCAGTTGGTTTTTTTTTTCCCTCGAGTCCTGATGTTTCCCGAGACGAAGTCGAGGGAAACATCAGGACTCTTGGGGAAACAAAACTAAGTGTTTCCCTCGGGATCTGACATTAAGTGTATAATGTGTGCATCGAGGAGGGTTGGGTATTATCCACCTCCGACTTTGGACTTAACACCCCCCGAGATTTCTAATTTTATTGGAAAACTAGCCGCATCCGGTGAAAATCACTACCGAAACTGCACAACTTTCCTGCTCCGGAAAATGAAAAAGTAGGAGGTGCGACAAAAATTCTCTAAAACTTTTCAACGCCATTCTAGTTAGAGCTAAATATAATCATACTAACAGAGACAAGAATGGTTCATGTTGAATGCTTGCAAATATTCCGATATTGCTGTTCTTCAGTCTTCGGTCAACCAAAGAACAAAGAATTCTTGAGATAACAATTGTTGGCAATTAATACTCTTTTGGTTAACAACTTAAGACCTTCAGCTAGTACCGCCTTATCTAATTATTACCTTGCATTTATTGAGCACTATTTTTCAACCTTTGAAAGTTTACCACAAATATATTGCATTCATTGGCTGATTCCATACACCTAGTGATAATTTAAATATTTAGAATACTTTACGCATGTTCTTATTAAGATTAACGGATGACCGGCCGGGATAATCATTGAAAAGTATTCTTCAGCTCTTGGCAAGAATGTTTCATCGACGATTCTTTTCAGCTTGGAGAGGCGGACGTAAAATAATAATTTAGTATCTCTAACAATAATTCTGAAGTTATCAATAGCAGCTGCGACATTTTAGTGTTGTCTCTACGTTTAATAACGAAAGTAAATTTGCATATAAGTAGAGCTCGAGTATAATATGGTACGTGCTCTTGAAAGTTAACTGTGACTTACTACCGGTTAGATGCATTCCTTTTGTATATAACTAGCAATTTTTCAAGTTCTAGCATGTACTAGTCTTTTGCCAGAATTTTACTATAATTGCTTTGAAAGACATTAAATTTGGACGATAGCCTAGCTTACTAGCCGTGGTAAATGTGCTACGTATTACTGCTGTCGCCAGAATCGCTCGTCCTTGCAGTTCAAATACATGTACAGCTAGTTTCTACAACCAACATGATGATATATAAAATCCTCCGGTTCCTTCTCGTGGAGCGACCCACAACGTATTTACTACTCGAACTAAAAACATTTTTTAAATCAAAAATTAAAATTTTCTACTCAATATTGTCCAACGATTTCTGTAGGGAGGAAACCAAACTATGTATCTGCGGGTAACGTATTACTTGGAACACTTTGTGCATTGATATCGTTGCGTTGTATTTTTTACTCAAACGCTCACCTCAAATTTCAATCACGTCGATCACATGCATTGATAGATAACAGGTTTTTTCACAGTTGTTTGTAGACAATTTGAAACTTACAGTGTCTTTCCCAAGGATTTGTTTGAACTTATTCAAAAGTAGCCTGGGTATTTTAGTTCTCCTCAGATTAAAAAAGATTACAAAAAGAATTAAGAAATAACGAGAAAAGGGGCAAAAAAGAACTTGCTCTTGTAGTTGGAAAAATAAAAAGGATTCTTAATTTAGTGGATCTGATATAGAGGAGAAAATGCTAAATACTATTAATAATTTTTGCTTTATAAATGGGAACATCGGGTTGAACGTATTCCTTTTGATAAAAAGCTGATGGAGTAGTGATAGATCTTAGGTCTCGAAAGACTCAATTCCCATGTCCTTATTTCGTATTTTCCTTCGCCCAATTTGATCGAACACCGACGAGAAGAGCCGTTTCGATCATCCATAGGTTCCTGGTAAATGTCACGGATCCACGATACACAGTTTATCTAAAGTATACATAGCGCCCAATATACTTACAGGGTATTTTGAGGGTCCCAGTTAATCGACGGGTAAATATCACTGCAAAATACGTAGCTCAAGTTGACGACGAATCCAAAAACAGAATACAACAAAATGTTCATGCTGACTGAGCGACCATCACAAATCCATTAGGATGACGTTAGATCTAAGGCTTGTGTAATTGTAGGAAAATCTTTTGGTTAACTTGATGACTTGGCTAGGTTAGTTTGACTGACACATTGACGGTAATATCACATTAGAATGCTTAAACGTACTAGCAGGCTCTTTACTTTTACAATTAGACGCCATCTATATACACGGAAATACACATGCAAATCGCACGAAGTTGTTATGAATAACTGAACAATCAGTATGTTGCCCCCAGGACATCATTCAGACGCGGTCAAGAAGCTGCTCGGTCGTTTTAGCTTCTTATAGCTTATTTCCTGGAAGAAAAGGAGGCTCACGAGGAAAGTAAAGTAGCGTTTACTTATCTGAAGTAGGAGTATATTAAAAAAGAAAATAAGCGGTTCATTCAAATGTTATTTACGCACGATGCTCTTTGTGCACCAAGTTTCATTTCCGGGTACATCCTCAAACGTTATAGCCAACAAATCATACATCCTGGGCATTAAACTACTTGAGCCCAGTTTTAATCATTATTTTTTACAAGAAAATTCCTCGAGTATTTTGAAACTTTTCGCAGGGTTCCAGCCTTATTTTTTGATAATAAGGTTCGGCAGGCGTTTTGCCTTCAAAGACTGCTATTACGGCTATAGTTCAGTTTATTGTTAGGCCTGCTTAACGCCATGTTGTTTCTGGGAAGCTTTATGTTCTCTTTTCCATTTCTTTGTTTCCTTTTTATCATTTTTTTTTTTTTTTAATATCACGTTCTGTGATGAAAATGTGATGTACAAACAGCAACCAAAACGTTTACTAAAATATGGCAAATTACAAAGCAATTAGATTTTGCTGGATTTTTGAAAACGTTAACGCTAATATTACTCTTCCGTCAAGCTATCTTAAAGTAGCAAATAGAAAAACTAGCTAAGAGCGCAAACATTGCTTTTTTCTCTTCTCATCTTTTCATTCTCTTCGCCCTTGCTAGTTTTCCTTTCCTTTTACTTCGTCAGTGGAATTTTGACCTTAGCAGACTCAAAAACTCTGCTCTTGGCCGTGTTTCACTCAAATGGCTGCAAGTTTCGCTAAGTTCATTTTAAAAAATCAGGTCATCTAAACTCTATTTTCCCAGTGGTATTTCCTCAAAAACTCTGCTTTGGGCCGTGTTTCACTCAAATGGCTGCAAGTGTCCCTAAGTTCATTTTCAAAAATCAGGTCATCTAAACTCTATTTCCTATGAAAGCGCACCACTAGGAGTGATATAAACAAAAAAAAAGCGTTTAAAAGAACCTTTTATTTTCTTTTTATTACCTAGTGTCGTAAAATAAATTAACGCTTTTTACTTTCCTTATGAGCCGCTATTTTCCTGGACACAAGAAAGACAAGAAGCTTATACGACTGCGAGCAGCCCCTGGAACTAAGAAATGGATTTTAATGAGCAAGATTTGTTTAAGTAAATCGATGTAGCAGACGTAACCATTTTTCTAAAAATCTTCAATAATTAGCGTTCTAATCTTAGTAATGACGACATGATTTCTGCCTATAATTTGAAAACGTGTGTGCAAAATGACATTTTTTGTTGTGAAATAGGCAACCTCGTCCCCAGGGCGCTTTTCCCTCAGTGGCTTTGGAGGTGGGGCGGGAAAAGGGCCTTTTCCCGCCCCACCTCCAAAGCCACTGAGGGAAAAGCGCCCTGGGGACGAGGTTGTGAAAAAGGGTCATGATTTGGAGAACCGGGCGGCCGTACCTTCACCAAGAATTCCCAGGAGTACCCCCCTGGCGATTGAGTGCAAAGGACAGCAAACCGAATATGGCGCAGGATGTAACATGTGTAAGATATACAGAGCTGATCCGACCAGTGAAAACAATAAAAAGGACACAAAATCTGTACAGCTGATAGTACTACATTTGGACTCATAAATTTCCTTGCAAGACATAAGTCGACACCGATAGAACCTGAAAAGAGCAGGGTTATAGCCGTTGACAGCTGTTTCGCATTTTTTGTAGCTCATGGGAACGGCGTAAGCTCTCTGTGAGAAAAATCTGCACACTCTGTTATAAGTACCAGCCCTGACAATAGTTTGAATATCAGGCCTTATTTAGGTGCTAGGGGAGAAGAGATTTTCTCCTCCTTCCCCTCTAGAAACGCCTGATACTTAGGCTCCCCAAGCAATGCCCCGTCACACCCACCTACCACCTACACCCTACGCCATATCACGTACCTCCGGGAGGACAAGAGTCAAATTGTTAAATTGATTTCTCTCAAGAAAAATTATATAGGATGGCCAAACCAACCTTGGTAAAAAATGGACAAAACTATGCTGAACAGTGCAGAGTTTGGAAGTTAAAATACTCCTCGAACGTGATCTCTAGGAAAACAACCCGGCAAAGCGCAGAGCGATCAATCAATCAATCAAAAATTTTATTTCACTTCGAATTGCAAAAGATAGCATCAACTATAAATGCTAATATCTCCGAAGGTAAAGCAAAAACAAATAGAAAATAAATGACAAAAGGTAATTATTAAAATAACTTTGGGCCCTTTTAACAGTTCTTATAGGAGGGAGTTCTTACAATCTCGGTCAATCTTTGCGTCAACTTTATTATACAAAGTTTCTTAAATAATAAAAATTAGTGTTTTTGTTTTTTCCGAAGTTCGCGTTCCATAAATCTCTGGTTCACGCTTTCTTAGTTCCGGCTCAGTGCCAGTTCTCACGTCACGCCATTACGAGAATACGAAGTACATGACGAAAACATCACTCTACACAGATTCACAGTCCTTAGTCCTTGAGTGGTTGCTGGTGAATCAAAGCAGGTAAGATCAGGAAAATTTGCTCGATTTTGTTCGATTACCAGCCGCTCCGGGAACCGAGCGAGCGATGGTAATCGAACCTGAAAAGCGCGCTGGTACTACAAGAAAAAAACAAACGTGTTTGGCATTATCCTCAGGTCAACGGCATTTTGGTTTTTGTATTCCCTGTAATAAAAATGTAGATGGGAGCTGCATCTATTCAAGGGGTTCTCTCGCAATTTGCTTCGATTTGTTCTCGGCTTAAATTGTTTTTCTACTTCAATTCCAATGTTAGATTTCAATATCTACAAATTGCATGCTCTTATGGTCAACAAGACATATTGACTTGCGGGGTATCTCACTCAGAAGTACTCAGAAGCACCTGAATTCCAGTTGTCAGAACTGATATGCGTCGCATAGCTATCCATACCACAACTTTGTTTTGTTTTATAAACAAGAATCCCAGATGTGGTCTCAGAAATTGAATCCAATGGTTATACCCACTTGGAAGCTTTGATCTTCCATACATAAAAATATAGAAAGGTTAGACATCATGAATTTCTTATGATCTCACCCGAGTTTTATTGTGCAGTAATTTGCATTTTTAGAATGTGTTGTGACGCATTGCATTTATTTGTGAAAACTTTCGATCCGTCATTTTTCTAGGGATTAAGCGTTTGCGATCGAGTTATTATTTGCATTTTTGCTCTCGTTCCAACTTCGCTCAGAAACGCTTGCTACGCAGGCTGCCCGTGGATGGGATTTACTCAAAGACCTTCATGGAGCAGATGTAGCCAGCGATTTAAAAAAAAAGAAATGGATATAAATTTTGGAAATAATTTTGTTTTAGCTCCTGTGTGCAACGACCGCGACCGCGTACAATAATTTGCTGTTTTTCTTAGTTCCCTGGAAACGCAGGATAAACTTGTTGTCCTTGGACAATTCAAGCTAAGCAGTAGCCTGCGAGCAAGCTCTCCTATTTGGGCGAGTGAAACGAGCAGAGGAAGTGAGAACCTATCTTGTGGTGTGCTTTTGTTAAGATCTCAAGTCACATGATTTCTTCATATCATATTTCTTCATATCTTTTGTTAATTTTTGGCTTTGTATACAGACTTATGAGACTTTCTTTCATGTTCTGACACGTCTGAATCTTTTACGAAAGAATACGATCATTTTAAGCTCTTTTAGACAACGTTTGTCGCTTATCAAAAGTGAGTTGTCATAAAAAACTCTGGAGCAAAATGCAAAACAAAAATAATAATAAAAAAATGCCGTCGAGACCAAAAGAATTTTTCTGATTTCGTTTATACCGTGGAAGAGTTTTGGGGCTCTTCACACTTGTTGGGTAACTGCGTGACAGTCGCAAAAAGGGGAGGGGGTAGGGAAAAGGGAAGGGAGCGCCGTCCCTCACCCTTAGTCCCCAATCCCCCTCCCCTTTCCCCTTCCTCCTAATCCCCTACCCCTTTCGGCGCCTGCTACGCAAGCTACCCTTGTGTACCCAAATCAGCACCAAAACGCTGTGTTCACACCAATGGCTAGCGAGTACAGTACTTTCGCACTGTGCACGTTCACCAAGCTTAAACGCCGCTGCCTTAGTCTTAAACATACATTTTAAATACATTGTGAAAGCGAAAGGAAATAGAATATTTGAAGGTTTGGCATTTGGAATGTTTTTCACGAGTCTTTGCCGAACGATAACCGCAAGTTCGCGATGAAACTTTGCTGTATCGTACTTGACCTAAATTTCGAGGACTGTTTGGGTAGATCTCTCTACAGAATTCAGCTGAGAATTAACTTTCGTTTCCGTGGAGATTTGTTACAAATAAATATCGAACAAGCGTTATTCTGGGGAGTCGACCTTTTCTATGAATGAAGTGCGCCTGACGAAAATCCGAAGACACAGGACAAAGCCTGTAATTGTACAACTAGCTTAACTGGGCGGTAATAAATACTTGCAAACTTTGCCGGCCTTTCGGCATCTACGTGAAACAGATATTTAATTCAGTTAGAAAAAAAAAAGATGATCTGTAGCTGTGCATTAACCTTGTTGAAGTCGAAAGTACATTTGTTCTCGCCATTTTAGAAGAGATTGCAAACCTGCCTTTGTGAACTTGCAGCAATGATTATAACCATGTAATTTTTTTTACACCGCCTTTGACTTAATACATTTGTAAGCAGTCATTAAACTTCTACCTTCAACCATAAGAAGGACGGGGGAGGAGCAAATATTTTTCCCACATGACTTTTGCTTGATTTGTTTGTGTTCTAGGAAAAATGCCTCTCACTGCGGATGAAATTTTAGAAGAAGTTGGTAGTTTTGGTTGGTTCCAAAAACGACTCCTTATTCTTTTTAACGTACTTTCCTCTCTTCTCTTTGGTTGGGCTGTAATGGTGACAGGTATCATAACGGCGGAACCCCCCTGGAAGTGCGTACAGAACAGCACAGCTTGTGCATTTGACGGGGAGTTTAGTCCAGGCGATGACAACTATGACCACCGGTGTAACATCTCGAGAAAAGATTGGAAATTTGTGGATGACTTCACTACCGTTGTCACGGAGGTAAAAAGAAGGATATAGAGGCTGATTTGCATTTGTATTGTGGTGAATTTTTAAAAATTACCTTTTTCTTTTATTATGGAGTTTCATGGTAATGAATTTTAAACACAAACTACCCTGCAAGTAGAGACTCCTTTTGTCCTCTACACTGAAGAAGTGAAAGGGAGGCTGGCTCTGCCTAAATCGTGTCAAGCCTTTGAAATCGCCTCAGCCCGACCTTCTGGACTGGTCAGTCTCGTTATCCCTCGTCAAACTGGTTTTTCTGGGGTGAGCATCCGTTCACTGATTGATAAACCAATTGTCATAACTGAACCCGTTGTTCCAAGGGCACGGCTATTAGGCGTGGGTCCGAAATTGTATCCTAGCAACATACAGCGCATGCTCAAGTACGAGCAAGCGAAAGAAAGGTTCTGCTGGTAGGGTGAATTAAGACGTGATAGAACCTGACTAAGACATTTTTTCCAATCAGATCACTTACAACGAGAGATTCACTGGAATATATTTAAAATTATAAAAGGAAGAGAGTGTAATTGCTTATGGTAAAGGTACTATTACAAAAAAAAAAAATACTCTACCCTGAAATTTTCCAAACCACCCAAGTCAAGTTTTGATCAAGCTGCTTTTTCCTCCTCTGCGCAAGTTAGCTTTTGGTATTTCTTTTTCTCTGTTATTTGCTGATAACTTTACGTTCTTCCTTTTTACAGTTCGATCTGGTTTGTAGCGAATCAATTTATGGAACCTTAGCTGTAGCTGCCGTGTTCCTTGGTTTCTTTTTCGGTGCCATAATCATTGGTCCTTTTACAGATAAGTTTGGACGAAAGCCAACCATTTTCATCTCTGGGTTTTTCATCGCTGTCTTTAGTCTGGCATCTTCATTCCCCAAAATCTTTTCACTCTTTGTTGTGTTCAAGATTATCGTGGGCCTTGGTGTGGGTAAGAAGTTTTTTCAATAATTTAAACTTTTTTCTTACAACTCACAGCCTCGGGTCATCGTAGGCGTTTTTAGGGCAGCTCGTATTTTGTCCCTCCCCACAAACGGAAATAGGAGCTCCCCTAAGAACGCCTGCGAAGGAGGCTATACAACTCATGGAAGGCTACTGAGCTCATTATTTAAAGGACCGTTTCATTTTATTCCGCCGGTTGTTTATACTGTTAGCCTTTAGTTTTACATGAACCCTTATCAAAAAATCAAATAAAGAATGATTCTCGCAGTTGTGAACGAAATTGATGCAATTGCGTAAGAAGCCTGAAGAAAATTCAGGGCTTTAACGGGAATTTAACCCGTTACCTCTCGATACCGGTGCGATGCTCTAACCAACTGAGCTTTGAAGCCACTGATGTTGTGAGCTAGTCAGTTATGTGTTCATATGCTCCTGTGAAAGAGGTGAATGTGATAGATGTATATGGAATAAGAAATAATCAATTTATTATTATTATTATTACATCACACGCAAAAAGCGACAAATACGTAGCAGTTAGATCGACGTGCATATTATACTTTACAATTATTGCCTGAGGCTGAATATGATGCAAAGAACTGTACAGATGGAGAAGGGTGTTATAATTTTGACCGCGGTGGATAACAGGCTCCGAGATCTGAATAATTAATCAGATCAGAAATTTAGTGATTTTTTTATCGTTCATTCAAAATATTTAAAAATAATCGTTGCCTGGGGGAAATGCTGGTTATGAAGAATTAGCTGGAGGATTAAAGCCAATCAGAACGGTGAAGTATTTTGTATCAATAATAATTCTTTTTTTTTAACAGGTGGAGCGAGCGTCGCCATATTTGTTCTTGTGACAGAATTTGTCGGTGTCCGACATCGCAGCATGATGGGTATGTCTCTTTGGTACTGCTGGAGCATTTCTCTCATGGCATTGGCTGGATTGGGTTACCTCATTAGAGACTGGAGAATGCTAAGTATTGCCACATCGGTTCCTGGAATTCCCGCATTGCTTGGCTGGTTGTAAGTGTAGAAGCCATTCACAAAAGTTAGAAAGATTTCCGTCTTGTAACGTGCTTTTTTTTTACATTACTTCTGATTTTTCTTTACGTTGACAGTCTGACCCCTGAATCTGTACGCTGGTTGATGATAAAAGGAAAAACCGAGCAAGCAAAGGAAATTTTCCGAAAAATAGCAAAAGTTAACAAAATGCCCATGTCCGATATGGACATTAAACCTCCAGAAGATGATCAGCGTTTGGGCGATGTTCGAGAACTCTTTGCTACACGCAAAATGGTACAAAAAACACTTTTGTCTTGGTACTGCTGGTAAGTTTGGATGCAGTTTTTCTGCTATTCTTTTTCATTGCCTCCTTGAATGAGTATACAAGTTGCATTCTACTCTGTACTTTCTTTACTCTTTATTACAATCATTTAATACTCTCATGATGTTTTCAACCAGATAGACTAATGCTCGGCGAGTTCGTAGGCCTCCCTCGTGTTTATCTCTACTGGCGCATTACGGTCCGGGTACTTCGGTTTTCCAAATTCCAGTTTGATCAGAAATTAGAAAAAGAACTACTTGATCGTACTGCCACTAAATCGTTACTTATTTTGAAATTTTTAGCGTCTGACAAATCAAATCAGATTATTACTGGAAGATAAGGGAGACATTTTATATCCAAGATGTTAAGCAAGCTTTTATTGCCAAAGTCAGCAGCGAAAAGCTGTTGCTTTATTTTGTTGCCTTTTATATTCACTGTTTGGTCTCATTTCCAGACCCCTTGTCAAATTTGTAACGGTCACTTTTGATCGCTTTTGAAAAAAAAGGTTGACTAGGAAAAATACGAAACGTCAAGTTTATATAAAAATGCGATAGTTCACAATGTTTATCACCACTGGTTGTGTTTAATTTTCGATGAAATTGTTATTTATTGATTTTAATTCATTCATTCATTCACTCGTTCATTCATTCATTATTTACTTATGTTGCTTACAGGTTTGTCAATGCTCTGGTTTATTACGGTGTTTTCCTAAGCGCGCCTTCTATTGGAGGAAATTTCTTCTTGAACTTTTTTCTCACAAGTTTGATCGAGCTCCCAGCTATACCATTAGGCGTTTGGCTCTTTAACAGGTTTGTTCTAACTATCATCATACTCTTCATCTTTTAAACATTTTTTCGCGATCAAAGAATCCTGAAGCGCTTTAACAGGTTTTCCTTGACCATATTTTAGTACTCAATATGTGAACATTTATTGAAAGTGGTTCTACTAAAAAGAAAGAAATTTACAACCTTTTATCCAACCTAAGCCTTTCGTATGCTTGTCCCTTTCCCTTACCATTGGACTACCACAAAGATCCGCAACAACTCCAAAGAAATTGTTAATTAGTACATATAATGATTTACTGTTTTTCATAACTGATACGTCGAAAAAGTTATCTCTGGTCATTTCTCGAAATTTTTTTAAATGTAAATTTTTGGCTTAAACTTCGCATCGCACAGAATTTGACCCTCCTCGGTGACATCCACAACAGGGGTCCGGGTTCTAGTCTCACAGTCCGCCATGTTGCCTACTCAAATCCAGGCCTATCCAAAAGGAAGACCTTAGATAACAATATAATCTCAACCACGTTGTATTGTGGTGTCCAGCAGTTTTAGTGAAAACAAGGGTTTGGGTGTGGTGCTCAGTCTCGCCGGCTCATAAAACCTGGTCTCGGTCATTGTTAATAAGGATTCTCTATCCAAAATGAGCTAAAAAGAGCCCTAGTAACTACATTTAATGTTGTTATGGTGACTTTACTTGGATTTTTAAAATGGCGGTAAAAAATCAAGTTTATCGTGGAGGAAAAAGTGCGGCTATTTGGCCGCTATTTCCACAGTACGTTTTGTACAATCAACGGGGGATAGCGAGAAAATTCCAAGTTTAAAATGTCAGCGGTTAGAGGTATTATGCCAAAGGTATGTTTCAATAGTTTACTGTTTATTTACACACTCGAGTTGATCTTCATTTTGAGCTCCCCCACGTTTACGTAGTGCCCTTGATTTTTGTTTAAGTGGTTTGGAAGTTCGTCTGCCGCTAAGTTCTACGGATTTTGAGCCTTTCGTGGGCACGTTTTTGACTGCAAAAAGTCTTTGGATCCGCTGCCGGAATTTTGGAGCCTTATTGACAGTTAGTTGACCTCTGTGATGGATGTGATTTATGCTTGCGCACTTTTTGATCAGCAATCACCAGAGGCACCGATCGATAAAAATGGCTGGTGTTAATTGTGAGTTTTCGCGTTTTTCTTTTAAGATTCTGTTCGAAAAGCCATGGCCGTGATAAACTGACAGCTGCTGGAGAGACTGGATCTAATTTCTAAACATTCTGAGCTGTCGCGAGTTTCTGTGCGATGGTTCCTTCTAATAATCATCTGCAGCGCGTATTAGATCACGTATTGTTTAAAAAACGTCAGTATGTTGTGCTTTATACCTTAAGCCAGCAAACCAAAAAAATAAAAGTAAAATTAAGGAAAGTTATTCCTGTTTCCTGTAGATTTGGAAGGAAGAAAAGCATTATTGCGTGTTTGATCTTAGCTGCGTTTTCATCATTTGGATCCGTTCTTATAGCAAGCGAGGACAATACTAGTAAAGGTAGGAGTCGCTTTAAAGGCTGTTTACGTGGTGGGAGGAAGATTCTAGTACCAAGAAGATTCTAGAAGGCGAAACAACTTTTCGTTGGGTTTACATGCAGAAATTTCGGTCCTGTGTGGTTAACAGTAGAGAAGGAATTTAAGATTAAAGACAACCCATTGAACGACCTGCCGCCGTTTTTGTTCTGTTGGTCCCTAGTACTATAGGATCTTCCTAGCGAGGGCAGTTTACATGGTGCTAGGATCTTGCTAACGCTAGGAACAAGTACAGCTTTTGCATGTAAACTGAATACAGAAAACATATGTTGCTAGTATATATAAATACAAGAAGCGTACTCACTTTAAGCTTTGATCAGTAAGTTAAACCCTTTTAGGCGAGACGGGGTGCAACATAGGGCCGGCTAGTGCGATTCACGCGGTAGTTTTGTTACAGACAGCAGGCGTGTTTATCACTGGAGACTTGCAGGCTTTTGCGAAGCATACCAAAAAATGATACATGCCTCACAAAACTTGTTTGTTTGAAGTAGGCTGCAGAAATCCAAAATATTTCTTTGGATGAAAGAAATGACCGAAACGTCAGGAATCTCTCCTCCATCAGTACTCATGTCACAGTATACCACCCTTACTTCTGGGACGATGCATGATGTCCAGGATGATCCGCCTTCTAGCATCTTCCTGGTGCTAGGAACATCCTCCCTCCATGTAAACAGCCCCTTAGTTTTATCATAAAACATGATGGCTTTAATACAGCCAGGTTTTTTGAAAAAAATATTAAACGATTAATGATTAATCGTGTTAACCGGCATATTCATATAAACGGAAGAAAACAAAAACATGGGACATGGTGACCGCGGAATGCTATAAACATTGCTAATATATAGATTTAGCCAGGGCTAAAAGCGAAGCTCTCGATAATATTTATATTTGGTTAAAAAGAAAATAGAAGATCGTGTAATGCTAAGCGGCGAAGGCAACGCCGGAGAACGGTGGAAAACAACAATAGGTCTAATTAGCAACAAAGGAACTTTGCACGTGCAGCACACTTTTTTCGTACATTTCTTTGCCGTTGTTTTGCACGACTGCAACGTGAAACTTCCAGAAACTTCTTAATTACACGTTTTATGGACTGAAATGTCGTACGTTTTCTCGTTCACTGTTTTTTCACTGCCGCTCACTTTCACCTTGCATTGGTGGCCGCTAGCATTTCTAATTTTGTCACCACCGCTACAAAATTGTCATGTTGTTCTTCCAACAAAAAAATGTCTCCTTTGTTTTTTATCTCTCGCCCTCGATCTCTGCCGCCCTTTATCTCGTTGAGCTTCGCTGGCCTGCCGCCCACTTTCTCTTTTTCTCTGTCTTTCTCTCGTTCTATATTCCAAATTTGTCGACATGACAATTAATCTAAGCCTAATACTTTACAAAACACGGATACAGAAAGAATTTCCGCTTTCCGTTTTCGTCTTTATTGACTCTTTAGTTGTCTCTGCTTCACAAGACGCGGGTGGCTATGCGATTTCCCGTCAAAATAACCTCTAGTTACATTTGGGTTGCCATACCTGTTGAATGAGTTATTTTACGTTGGTATGCCTG
The DNA here is from genome assembly GCF_958299795.1 of Porites lutea. Classification (NCBI taxonomy): domain Eukaryota; kingdom Metazoa; phylum Cnidaria; class Anthozoa; order Scleractinia; family Poritidae; genus Porites; species Porites lutea. Next base: position 54,237,028 of record NC_133202.1, read on the forward strand.
TGGTGCGGACGGACGGTTGGGCGGTCGGTCGGTGTACGGTCACGTGATTACCAAATTTTCTCGGATGGGTAGTTTACCACATTTTCGTACCAACGGTGCTCCGCTGCGCGCGCTTCGCGCGCGAGAGCTCCGCTTAGGATCATTATTTTGCGCTAAAGGAAGTCTGTTTACTTGTCTGCCGCCTGGCATATCATTAGCATCGGATGATATTTAATTTAAGCGAAAAAAAAAACATAAGAAAGGTTGCCTTATCTAATGAATTTGTTTACACATATGTTTGTTTGTTTGTTTTTTTTTGTTTTGTAGGTGCACTTGCTGGCAAAATAATACTGTCCATGATTTTAGCCAAGTTATTCATTACCATCTCCTTTGATGGAGTGTATCTTTACACCGTGGAACTATTTCCAACTTCTGTAAGGTATTTATATTAGACTGTACACATTATCAAGGGTTGGCGAGACATATTTCCAGTACTATGCCTGTACACTTTGAATGGTCACCCTTGGATATAAAGACACGCACAACAAGAACACGTCGATCGGACGATAGTTTCTGAATCCAGATGTGATATCTGCATTTGATTATTTTTTTTAACAAAAAGGTCTGTCAGAAGGCGCGAGCATGCGATAACTTCGAATAAGCATTCGTTTAATGGTTTTAATTAGTATTTTACAAGCAATTAGCATTTTATTCAGTTTATAGGGGTTAGTGGTGGTGGTTGGTGAGTTGAATGGAATATTATGGGAGGTTCTCAAAGGTAGTAAAATTTTTTTTTCTTTAAGCTAAATTGAAGTATTGTCAAGGACTAGATTTTTTTCTTTAGCTAAGTATAAGTTTCCCTTGACCGATGTACGGTTTACGAAAAAAAACGAGGGCAACATTAGGGCAACGCAACGTTTCACGAAACTCTAAGTATGCGCCAATGAATTTTTAAGCAAACCTGTACCCATCGAGATTTTGAAAAAGCTTTGCGGCCAGTTGAAAATTTTATACTGAAAAAGCTTTAGGAATGGGTATATAAAAGTAATAATAAGTAATGATATTTATAACATTTGACTACAGAAACATTGGTGTTGGAACATCCTCAGCTGCTGCACGCATTGGCTCGCTCTGTTCTCCTTTCATTGTGTATACTGTAAGTAATTTAATGTGTATTTAATAATGCTATGATTACCAGTAGGGCGCTCCATTCCTGGGGTATTAACTCGGCTTATACGTACGCACCCCCATACTTTTAGGACCATTTGGGATTGTTTGATGATAAGGTAAAATAGTTGTATAATATTTTAAAGCTCTTTGTTGTGAAATGAGAAAAATCATAGTATCATTCTGCGTGAGAGAAAATTAAGGGTTAAGAAAACTTTGTAGGCACCATTTAAATATAAAAGAGGTAATTCTAAGAGAAACTAGGTTTTGTTTGAACTATCCATTAAGGATGGTGAGTCAGAATTCCAAATCATTTTTAATTTACACAGTCGTCTTTTCTCCCAATTCACTGCTATTTTTAAACGCTCCATATCTGCTAGGATGATCAATCATTCCATTGTTACCTGACGTGTGTGTAATTTGTCTTTGTAGAATCGTGTCCATCCGTTGCTGCCATTCGCTATCATGGGAATCAATGCTTTGCTTGCGGGTATACTTTGTATGAGTCTCCCGGAAACAAAACTTCAACCGACTCTTGAAACTGTGGATAAAGAACCTCCTGAAGAAGAACTGAGCCAAATGGTTGGAACAGCAAATGCTTGACCCTCTTATTCTCAGTGCCAAAGAAAATATTTGAAATTGCATTTTTGTTTGTTATTGGAAAAGAAATATTACCGTATGAAAGAACCACCTAAATCTGTTGTCAGTATTCCTGCAATGAAACTTTGCTTGTGTGTTTCGTTGAGGTTAATTTTCGTTGTGCTTAGTGGCAGGTCCTACCTGGACTTGAATCTCATCCGTTCATCTACTTCATAACAGTGTGCAGTACTGCTTTTAGTCTTGGCACTACAGTGATGCAACCACTTTATCAACTTTTTACTCATCGCTTTGGCTTCTGTTGTACCAGCAAATACCAGGACCACTATACTTTAAATAATATAGCTTCATTTATCTACTTAATTATCGTTACTGTCTGCATTTGGCATGTAAAGTTTATACTAATGCAAATTTCTGACCTATTCCGTTCAGTGTAATTCAGCCATCAGTCCGCGAGAAGGAAGCAGTCAGATATTACATCTATGGCTAATACGATTAATCAAGTCGTTGTTGGCTTAGAAATGTACGCAAAAATCCTAATGATGTAAACTGCCGCGTTTAAGCACTTCCCTCAGTTATAGGAAACACTCGCTGTAAACAAAAAAAATACATCCCATTATAAGCCCCCTCTAACTTATATTGAAATGAATTCTTTTTATTTTGACCTTTTGAAGCCTAATTAAAAACCAGTAAATGCAAAAAGCACTACCCGAGCTTGTTTCAAAGGGCTTTTTCTAGCCCGGGTATAAGCGCCCGGCCTCGGATATAAGCCCCTCCGTTTATAAATCCTGCTAAAACCCCTTATAAAGATGAACAAGCCCAGGGCTTACAGGCGACAATTTCCGGTATTTTAGTTCGAGGTCCCAATCCCCCCTGTTCTGAAGCTGCGCGGTCGTTCCTTTCTCGACCGATGTCGCAAGCATGGTGCAGTAGCAAACACTGAATTACAGCTCGCAGTCATGTTTGACAGGTTACGACTTGAAAATAAGGAATGTCCTGATCTTCAAGCGAAACTCTATCCCTTTATCCTTTAAGCTAATAAAGCCAACTGAAGAGCTGACCATTGTGAGTTCGTAAGGCAACGCAGTTGGCGACATGGTTGTGAAAACGCTTTGACTCATTTGCAATGTAGTTTATCACTGTCATACTTGCCGTTTAAAAAGTGGCTCTATCGGCCAGATACTCTAACTCCTTTGTCAAGACCTTGTTTAGTGGGCAGCCGCTTAACTTTAATACAGGGATGGTTGTTTCCTTTAAAAGAGCTAGGTGGGGCTTGCCAATCAGTAATGAACTGTACGGACCTGGCCTTGCACCATAAGCTACCCGCGAAGCGTCTGAGAAATTAAGGTTTTTTCATGAAGCTCTATCTGAAACTCGACAGGCTTACCGCATCTTATGCATGGTTGAATTTGACCTGTAACCATGGCCCCCCCCCGGGGATTTGCAATTTTTTTCTTTCTTGGAGGTCTGACCCCACCCCAGGGCACGCAGAAATAGACATCTCCCCACCGCCGAGCCCCTGATCGACCTCATAATTAAACGTTTTTTGGTATATCGTTTTGATCCCGTACAAAAGCTAAACGACACGTTTACAGAACTTTTATAAACGTTTTCCAGAGTTAATTGAGAGAAGGATAACGGACGTCATAATGTAGTTAAAACACGAACATTAAATTAGAAAATGAAAACGAAGACGAAAACTCTTAAAAAAGCGGCTCCTTGATAGAACACTTCATAGGAAAACTGGACTGAAACTCTGTTTATCTATGTACTTTATCAAAAGCCTTGTATCCGTTTTCATGTAATTTTTCTTATCTTTAGAGCTAGGCTGAAGAAATATTTCTGTCCTTCTTTACCGAAGAATAAACTCAGTTTGAGTACGCATCATACGCACATTCCTTTCAAATTTTAAAACATACCGTTACATATACATACTTTGATTTTGATAGGTTATTCCTCTCCAACCAGCCTCTGACAAATTCCTGCGTTTTTCCTTAACAATACGCAGTCTTGAGGTCCGCAATCATCGTGTCAACTGCGCGAGAAATGATATGTACTTCGAAGAATCACGAGAAGACATTTTTTATTTGCCCCATCCCCTACCCCTGGGACAGGACCGCTTCAAAGAATTCTCCACCCCGGGCCCGAAGGGCTGAACTTGTCCCGGGAGTTGCCCGGGGGGATGGTAACAAGTCAAATTGAACCATGCATTATAACTTCAAAAATGGAAAATCTTCTCAATCGGTAAATCATTGAATCAAGCTCGACAACGGGTCAAGTAAATACAAGTAACATTGACAGTTTTTAAGTCCTTTACAGATGCATTTTACTGAAATTCGCGTGCCAGAGATAGAGAAAAAAAAATTACGGCATGATCTACAGTGTATTTAACGCTGAATTATTATTTGAAATCGAGGGACGCGTGAATAGTGGCAGAATATTTTCCTAGCCGCCAAGGGATAAATAATCCTAAAACCGCCATTTACCGAGATTGAAAGAGGTCGCTTTTCCGCTGTTTTCCCCAGCTCTACCAAACCAACTGAGCCAAGGTAACCTTGTCCTCAGGGTTGCTAGTTTGCTGTCTCTTTCTAAGGCAAAAGCCTTTACTTTATATAGATGTCATTTTACCAGATATCGCAAACGCCTTCCAAATTTGCTTAACTCTAGCTGGTTATGAGGAAATAACCGGGGGATTTGTGGCAATAAGAAATGGAGAAATCGATCGAGGTAGGCATTTATGAAGAACAGGTTTAGTTATAGTGGAGCAGTTCTGCCATGTGACATGTTTTTAACGATTAGTTAATCTTAATTTCTAATATTAAGTATACATGGCATTCATGAAAACCAAGTTTCAGTTAGATTGGTTCTAGTTAGGTTTGCATTTTTGTTTAGGATAGTTAGGTTATCAAGAATTTTTATACTCCTGATAGAATTTACCGTGTTTAATAATAATAAAAAGAACTATTCTATTTTTCTATTCTATTCTATTCTATGAGGCCATTTCGATACAGCATCGTGGCGAATTAACTTTCGCATGGTATAAAGTATTATATCTATATCTATATAAGTATTATATCCATTATCTAAGTACATAAGTATCGAGAATTTTATAAGTGAAATTTAGAATTTTTCGTTGGGCTGCTCACAAGAGAGAAAGGTTTAAGTCGATTTAAGCAATCTATGTTAACCTGGTGTAACCCTGTTTTTACAAACGGCTATCATCTGTATGTCCATCATCGCTTTCCTTAACCATCATCTCTTTCATGGTGTCACCTTGTTGATCTGATGTTGTAAAGGTCTCCAAAGTTGGTTGGTTACGCGTTTCCGGTAATGTCATGCATAGTAGCGCGGCAATCAAAGCGTTGATACCCATGATGCCAAACGGCAGGAGAGGATGAACACGTTGCTGTTGTAGAGGAAGATAACAAATAACGATTATCGACAATTCGTACTTAATATGTCCTTATGACCGAAGGCCTTTCAATTGATTAGATGACTTTTGTTTTGTTATTTAAACCTAATTCGTTGGGATTTCAAACTGGAGCACGGTGTGAAGAGGAGGGCTTCCAACAACTGTCAACTTCCAGAGAAGGTACTTGTATAATTCCTTAAGTCACAAGTTATCCGCAATTACTAAAACCAAGAAATAGACCAAAAAAATGTCATTGTTCATGGTATCATCAAGGGCCTTCTTAATAAAATCATATCTCCTGAATGTTACTTAAGTAACAAAACTTTCATTGACCACAGGTAACAAAGTAGAGGATGAACAGCTAGAGCTTTTAGAGTAAAAAAGTTGGCAAAATTTTGTTTTCTTGCCTTGAGACGCACCCCGAAATTACAACACATTGTGAGCTTTATGAATCCAACATTTGACGAAAACATGTTGCGCCTTATAACCCAAAAAATACGGTGAAAAAAAGTTTCATATGACCTTCTTAAAAGGTTTTCGCTTTCTGACACAAAATGTAACATCTTTGAAGACTAATGGCCAGTATAGTCGGATCAGGAGAAACTGTACAACAAAAGTCTTCAAGCACCAAGGCATCAAAAAATTCGTCACCCTGTTTCTTCCGACCCGACTGATTGACCAGAGGGTCTCCAACGATGATTTTGTTCAGGCCTTACATTGCTGATCTTAGCATTTAATGACAGGTCACTTTAAAATAGGATAAACGTACCGAAAAGACAACGTAGGGAGAAAGGAAAGAACCAACACGAGCAGCAGAAGTCGAAGTTCCCATACCGATATTTCTGTGGATTGCAGGAACACTGATTAGTTTATAACTAATCTAAATACAGACAATGCTTGAGACAGTCGTTCTAAATGTTTCCCTCGGCGAGAATGTAGACTACTGAAAATCTTTTTAAACACTAACAAAAGGTTTTCATGCCTCATGCCTGGATGTAAATAGAAGAAAAAGAGAAGACATTTACCTAATGACAGTTGGAAACAGCTCAGCTGAATAAACGTAGAATCCGTCAAAAGCAAACACGATGAAAAACTTGGCGATGCATAGTGAAAATATTATTTTCCCAACTAATATTCCTAAAAAAGGAAACATTAAAATGAAACAAAGACTTTAGAAAAGCAGTTGATATTATTTACATAACGAAACGTCTGAATTGCTTTCTTCTTTAGATCGCCACATTACCCCTAGGGTAAACTGGGAAACTAATTTTTAAAAGGCTAATCTATAAATATGATTGGGATGCAGTCGTTGCTTTCGGGGAAACCCAGACAAAACTATCTTTACGTCGGCCTAACCCCGCCCTCGCGTTTTAAAAGAGACACACTTGTTTCTTTCATCTTGAGAATACTGTAATAAGTTTTTTTTCCCTTCACTTTATATACTGCTTCTATTTTTGTCTTCAATTTCTTTGAATTAATGTACATGTATGTAAGACATGTTTCCTCACGTAAATGATGTTTTTTTTTAATAAAAAAAGCTACATTTGATATATTAAAAGTCCTTTTTTTAATAAGGAAAAGCAGAAAACTTAAAGGACCTAAAACGTGAATAAATGCCTTACATTAACGATATTTTGCTGACAACTTCTTGAGAAACGACAATGGGTGGGAGTCACATGTTTAAAACGCAAATATGTTAGCCAAAACTGTTATAATTATACTCGAGTTATACGATAGCTTGTTAAAAATTGTTATACCTGTGTTGTTTCCATCATCAAATAGTGTAAGTAATACCGAACCAAAGGCACCAAAAGCAGAGAAAAACAGACCGCAGCAGATGGTTTTCTTACGACCAAATCTACAAGAATGGTAAAAAAAAGTCACATATAGTAGTAAGATGAGCGAAGGTGTAATTCAGCTATTTGAGCTATTTAAATTACAAATGAAGAGAGTAAAGAAATTAAAAAGAATGGGGAAGTGTAAATGAAAAATGCATCAATGGCCAAGGCATTGGAGAGCAGGAGAGCATTGACTAACGGAGAAAAACGACTAGTGTGTGGTGCGGAAGCATAAACCTTAAACAAGCAAGGTTGCATACCGGTTACAGCCCCATGCCAAAGCGGGGTAAGCCACTAGTGCAATGGTGCTTGTTATAAAGAAGTTGAGATACATGTTGCCTCCTACTGTGGGGGAGCTGAAGGACACTCCGTAATACACCATGCCATTAACGAACCTAAATTGAAAAAAAAAAAAAAACTGTTTTATCATTGAAACTTCGGTAAATGTAAATGTTGAGAGCTTTGATTACCGCAAATAATTTACGGCACTGTAAACAGCTAGAAATAAACTCACGACCTGGCTAACTTATGCTTAATCGCACAGACAAGCAATCGCAGAACCAAATGTCAATTATTTCTTTTCTCCTCAGTTATTTTATTTTCTCCCCACCTCTTTATGTCTCTGTCAAACCGGTTAAACCACCTAAGCATAGGATACGGCCTAATGTAAATAAGATTTTCCCGCATTTTATCCATAATCCATAAGATGAAGTCAAATTAATGAGATTCCCCAGCAAAATAAACAAACAAACAAACAAAATCAAGTAACCGTTGCGCCCTAAACTACTCTAAACAACATGTAAACTTCGTGTTTTTACTTAGGAATGCCCCGCTCTTCCTGCATGTTGCCGGCTATTTCGCACTTGTTGCTGTAAAACTCACCAGAACTGTAAAAAAGAGAAAAGCTTCTTTTTTAAACTGATTTTTTTCGGAAAGAAAAAGCTCTTTCATTTAATGCTCAGTTTAAGACAAGGGTCACTCTTGCGTTTTTGTTTTGAGTACTTAGCCTGAATTTATCAATGCAGAAGCATGTGTAGGAATTAAAGTAAATTGAAAATTTGATAACTCACCAGCAAAACCAAGAAACAAGGGTCTTGTGCGCTATTGATTTAGACTTGAACAAATCTCTCAAGTCTCCAAGTCGCTGTTTTTCACAGTCCTGCAGTTTTTCATGCGGTATCGGCTTCTTGTTAAATTTAGCTACTTTGTGAAGGATGTTTTCTGCTTGTTTTGTTTTGCCCTTCACCAAAAACCAACGGACTGATTCTGGAGAAAAACTGTGATAAAGCAAAGAAAAAAAGACGTTATGTTGTCTTTCTAAGGGGGGATCACGTGAGCTGTGCTTGCTCACTTGTCGAGATCTTGGCACGTTGATAAAACGCGAAAAAAAAAAAAAAAGATTATATGACAGCTGAGCAAGCCTTGATGGCCAGGAACCCGGTACCGTAATGCCGGGATCCTGGCTCAGAATCGGCTGGAAATTTTCCGTGTGATCCGGCACGCACGCCGGGTAAGCCTGGCGAACAAAACCAGCAACAGGACTTAGCAACAGGACCGCGAGTAACACAATGCTCATGCACAATCCTTTTAATCTATCTGTAAACATACTGGCTCGGAGCTGGCTCTCCTCATGTAATACGGAATAAATGTCACTTGGCAAAACCGATGCCAGCTCGACAAAACGGTCAAGTCCGCCTCATGCAATCAGGGCCAACTCTGTTACATTTCTAACCCCAATAAAACAAGAACGCTCTCCCTAGCTTTGAGTTTCGCTTACTTGGAGATAACATAAGAAATGAGGAGGCGATTAGACCGTGAGCAAGCGAAAAAGTAAAATTATACTCTCGACCTACTGACTGAAAAGAATAATAAGACTGCTCGCGATCTGGGAGGCGATTAATTCTACACGAAACAGAATTTCCTCGCTAAAAGTTTTTCAATTCCTACTTTATTGACGATCGAGTATACACCGAATGCAAATATGGCGGATCTCTCGGTCGGCCCGGGTCTAGTTGCGCGAAAGCGAGGCTAGTGAGGCCTCGATAGTTTTGTTTTGACTGCGTGCTCGCTTCACTTCAGAAGAGAAGACTCACGAAACTATTAGAATGGGTAAATAACTGAAAGATTCATGGTTCTGTTTCAAGTTTGCTTAGTCCGTTCTCTTACCAAGGAAAGGTAGATGTCCTCGAGGACGAGTGAATCCGCCGTCGCGACTTACCAATCTTTAGGCGCTCTCAGGGACACAACGACAAACAACAAGGGCGAATGTTTTTTCATAGTCTTTACGATCCAGTGTTCAAGAGTTTGAGCAGTGCCATAGAAGAAGCAATTTTTGGAAAATCGCTGTTAGTTTATCTCGAAACCATTCGACAAGTTGATAAAATAGATCACGCGCAAGGTCAAATACTACGCTCGAATACTTGCACGCTCTTTTTCTTCCAGAATCTTTTTTCTTCTTCTTACTTTCTTAGTTGGCAACGGTTCCTCCGTTAGTTTTTTCAGTGCATTTTGGTCAAGGACTGTTCTTGAAATATGTCGCTTTCTTCTGGTTCTTACATAGTTTCACAGGCCACGCTTGTAGGATTAACAGGCGATTGTTATTGTTGTTGTTTTCAGCGGGAAATCTAAAAGATCTTACGGTCCACTTCGGATGCTCCCGTTCTCGAGAATGTTTACCTTTTGTTGGATAAATAACAGATCATGCAAACATCTTGGAACAGCACCATCTCTTGTGAAAATTATTTCATTCAAAGACTTTCGTGAGTCTTCTCATCTAAAGTAAGTGAGCGAGCACAGTTTCGCTGTAAAGTGCTTCCCATCGCCGCGCCGAATCGCATGAATCCTTAAGTTTCTTTGTGAAAAGATCTCGGGATAGTAAAGGCTATTCCAGCTAGAGTAAAATTTTCTTTTTAGTGGCCCTCAGGCATGCAACAACTCGATGCAAACCATATCGATCGACTCAATCGCTAAGACGCGCAGTCAAAACAAAACTCTCGAGGCCTAACTAGCCTCGCTTTCGCGCAACTAGACCCGGGCCGGCCGAGAGGTCCGCCATATTTGCATTCGGTGTATTCTTCAGGATATTCACTTTTTAGATGGTATTCGACGATTTCTTACTGAATTGATAAATAAACGGAAATCAAGGAAACGTGATATTTCAATCATCGCCAAAAATAAACCGTATGCTCATCACAAGACTCATTTGCATACTATCAAAGTTTACAACACCCGACCAGTTATCCTCACTATCGAAGTTGTGCTCATTAAGATTGTTGTCTTTTTTGTTTCGACCACCGAAGTAGTCACTTGTTCCAAAGCTTTCAAGCAATAGAATTCGTGAACCGACCCGTTCAATGAAAGTCGTCACGATTCTTATTCCCAGTTTCCACGGCCTCCGCTAGGAACGCCTGGGACCACGACCCACCACTATTTGAGGCAGACACTACGAAAAACGAAAAATAAAACGCTTGCATTTTCTGAGTCTCGCCGCTAAAGCAAGCGAGACTAATAAATTATGCGCTTAATCCCATTACCTATGCCCAGTGAAAGTACTGGTAATATTGTAAATATTATAGCTGATTTTGCTTCATTTTTCTCGGTCCAATAACTTTAGCCACAGGTAACTGAAGCCAGTTTGTTAGTGATCGAATAAGGTAACACATTACCTTTGAATTGCCAATATACTCAGAGTTCGATGGCATATTGAACCAAGAATGAGAAACTATGAGCGTGTAGTTCGATATAAACTTAGAAAGATTAATGACCTCATTATGAGAACATGTACGTTTCGCGAGCACGCTCCTTTTTTCGAATCCTTTCCCCCAAGTTTCTGGTTTCTCGTGTTCGATTACTGACAAAACCTATCAAATAAGGGGAAAGGGACTTACAACCATCCAAGAAGAAAAGGAATTGCTGGGGCACCCATTATTAGAGAGAGCTTTCGCCAGTCCCTAACCAGATATGCTAGCCCGGCCAGCGCCATGTTGGATAGGTTGAATGAATACCAAATGGAGCAACCGGCAGTGCTTCGGTGGCGAATTCCCACGAGCTCTGTCAGCAGAACATACGAGGCAATACTATATCCACCTGACGGGAAAAAAAAACGTGTCAGGACTTTTTTCAACCAAAAAATCTTTCCTTGGTATTGATATTCTTCCATGAAGTAGTGGCTGAAATACTGACACGTGTTCCGATTCTGATTGGTCACCAAAAAATTAGTCCATGCGCAACTGACGCTTAACTGATTGGGTTGAATTGAACTCTTACGCCAATTTCTACAGTGCAGATCGTAGACATTGTTCAAAGATTTCAATGACGCGGGAGCACTTTTACAGAGATCTTAGTTAGTTCTAGAGTACGCTGCATATGCAATTGCCTGCCAAAAGAAAGTTAGAACTTTTACGAGACGATTGGCGAGTGTTAAAGAAAATATAGCACATTGTTTATTTATTTCATTACTGTGTTTCGTAGTGACAGACTACTTTTGTTTAGCTACAGTACGGTGCTTAGTTGTGAGCATCGTCGTATGTAGTCTTTTGATTTGGTGACAAAAATAGTAATAATAATAATGATAATAATAATAATAATAATGATTTTTAAAAAATAAAATAACTTTATTCATAGATTCAAAAAAATAGACTATTTACAGATTCAAGAATATGAATATTAAAATATATACCCTATGTACATTCTTCTTGTGTACGAAAGAGAATTGTCGTAAAATGACTATCTAAAAACTACTAATAGCAATTATAAAAAGGCATGAAAAAGTTAATAAAAAAATAAAACTATCTAAAAATAATTCAAACTGATAAAATAATAATAATAATAATAATAATAATAATAATAATAATAATAATAACAAAACAGGCCACTGTCACTTCTTGACTAACCTATTCCAAATCCAATCAGGCATCGAAAGAAAGCAAAAAGCCAAAATGCGTGCGGGAAAGCTGCTGTAAGGCTAAATATAGAAACGATGGCTCCAGATATGTACATGGTGATTTTCCTGCCAAACTTGTCGCTAAATGGACCCACTGCAACTCCTCCCAGAAAGAAGCCAACGAATATCATAGACGATCCAATAGTACCGTACAGGCCCCGCTCACATACCAGGTCAAACTGTTCAATCAAAAGAGACAATGCAAACATGTCAGCGGAAGAGCTTAGAGGGATGTCAGGCCATTTGCTATCTTTTTAAAAAGGTAAAACGTATCTTCGAATCAATTGAACTAGACAAGACAAGACAAGACAAGACATTTATTATCATAATATTACAAGTACAATTTTTTGGCACGCAGTTAGCAAGAAAACGCTAGTCGAGGCGTGCCAAATTAATTCCATTACAAAAGAGATATTACATTATATAATAAGTAAAAAGTAAAGAAAAAGAAAAGAAGAAATATGTGTAGTGAATTCAAAAGCAAGAAAGACATCGTTTTCTTCAGCTTTGCTTTAGGTTTTAGTAATAGAAATTTAACAGCGATTTACACCGAACTAGAGCTCAAAAATAGTGCGACTTACTCGCTCGAAGGCCATGCGCAAAAACATAATGGTCTGGTTTTGCTATTAAAACCTATTTCAGCTCATGGAAACCGTTTCCTGTCGTTTGTTGATACGGATGACAAAGATGGACATGGATTTGAAACTTGAAGATAATAGGCCAAGTTTTAATGCATTGGACCTAGAAGTGATTATGGTTACAGTGCTCTCTGGTGAAATTTATGTAATGTATTCTTTTTGACTCTACAGGATCATTTCGTGTATGGCTAGAGGCACCAATGATGTCAGCAAAGAATTGACCTAAAACAGGGCTAGCAATAAGTTAACTTTAAGTTTACTTCTCAGGAAGCTTTACTTCGTGCACTTGTAAAATCTAGTCATTGCACTACTATCAGATAGCTTCTCGAAACAGAGTGGTTTCTACGGCCAGGTGGGAGGTAACTTGATTTTGTTTTGTATCACTGCGCGGTGTAATTAGCTAAAACAATCATCCGTTGACCTTTTCCAGCCCGTCAGAATTATAGCCAAAAACAAGTGACATTTTTCCCCCGCATAAGAGACGTTACAGGTTCGATCCTGGCTGTGTGCTCTGATTGGTCCGTTGAGAAGACATGCTCTGACAAAACCGACAAAATTTATTGTATGTTTTTTGTCTTTGTTTTAGTTTCTTCGATAACACCTTTCCAATATTTGTAAATTAAAACTGCCAGCGTAGCATTTTCCCAAACAGGAAAACACACTTTTGATATCTTATTCCCTTGTATAAGAAGACTACGCGACCACAAACACTAACAATAGTGGGAAAAAGCGCAATCGTAATTCAGATTTTACGTAGCTTCCAATGAAGATCATCTTTAATTCAATTTTATGGCTGATCATACTGACACCAGTTACTTCTACATAACGGACATCTTTACACGCACCTACACAGTACATAGCCACCTACTGTTGTTTCAACAGTGGCTGCTGTGTAAAAGTTCGACTGCTTGGCGATATTCAGAAGCATGAAAGTTAAACTCATTCTCGGATTTTAACATCTTTAGTTACCTCAGTCACAACAGAAGTGAAATCTTCAACAAACTCCCACTGATCACGAGGAATGTCACATCTGAAGCTGTAATTGTCGTGTCTGGGCCTCATGGTTCCGTTTAGCGGACAGACACTGCTGTTGGACACACATTTCCAGGCCGGCTCGGCGGTGATAAAGGCCACTATCATAACAGGCCAACCAAACCAGAAGAACATCAAGCCATTTAGAAAAATCAGAAGAGAGATTTGATAATGACCAAAGCTTCCGATCTTCTCAAGGTACTGATCCGTTGTCAGCGTCATCTATGAGTGTGGTGATACATATTACATACAAACATACTTAGATACATACATACATAAACTAACCCTACGTTCGGATCCTTCAGTTGAGATTTGTGCCTGGCTCTGATCGATTGCGATCACAAAGTTAGCATAATATGCTAGTAGCAGTGCTCGTATATTTCTAAAATATTAATGGCAAACATATTCATGCTATTTACGTCTAGAAACTTGAAGAGTGCATGATTCATTGTCTGAAAACTGTAAAAACCCAAACACGTAACAACCAGGTAACGTAGCGTAGTTCTGTGGAAAGAGCCCTGGGTAACTTCCTTTGGGACCAACGTTCCATGAATGTGACAATACGTAGACCAAAAAAAAAATGATTTTGCTTGTAACACTGATCTCGGGCCCAAAACCTTGGTTGCAAGATCAATAAATGACAGCAGCGCTTTTTTTTCGGAAAATAGATGAAAATTATGAAAATTATGCTCGTAATGACGAATTATGGCAAAAAATACGCTAGCACAATCTATCAAAGCCAACCAGGCTCTCGATCAGTGCGGACGAGCAAGCAGTGAGCGAGGAGTGAAATAGAGAACGAGCGAAAAATTGCAGGAGGAGATAAGAAGAGAACCTGTAAGCACCTTTTCAAATACCTCAATCCACCTACCAGCTTGCTCACTTTCAGAAAAACCGTTTCTCTTGTCAAAATATCAGATGCCAAAACGTCAAAAGGTGCGGTGTAGGAGGTTTTCACATGTTTGTTAGACTCTACGCGTGCGTAGCCAAATGATCGATGTAAGTGTTGAAGTAAACTGTCACAACTGACCAATCATAGGGTATATCAGCCAATCATATGTTATGTACCAGGAACTCGTATACCCGAATCTGAGGTCTTGAAAACTATGCTTACAGGTTCCAGTACTCAATCTCTCCCCAGCCCCCGCGTGGTTTTCGCGCAACGTTTTTTTTCGATCCGCTTTCTTCACTATCTGGGAGCCTGGACCAGTGGAACAGTCTGCAGTAATTACTGCTAGTATTACAGAATCGGAAGAACCTTTAAAAATATAGTCAAGTACTCATAATAAATAAAAAGACTTTAGATAAAGCACTAAACACATGAAGGACTAGTCACGGTTGTAAGAAGGAGCTTTTTTAATGTTTATAACGTGACATTGTCTGTTTCAGGAGGAATTTTCACCATAGAAAAGATATCATGTAATAATTAGACTGCAAAACAGTCCGTACTTTTGCGTATTCAGGTAAGCGCAAACAGTCAAACAAAAGGCCTGAAGCGAAGCTGAAAACAGAGAGCGATACTGGTGAGAGACGCTAAAAATACACTTTTTTTCTCTCACCTACACGCCCTACGGGGTTGTAAGTCTCGCGTACTTCGCGCATGAGACTCTTACGCTACGCTAAACCTATTTTGAGAAAAAAAAAAACCCGACTGTTTTACAGTCTAATATATAATCAATCATTCATTCATTTAAAGTTAGTCAGTCTGCAGGTAAACTAAACCAGCCAACTGAAATCGTCAGCCGGTTAGTCGGTAACTTAATCGATTAGTCTCTAACTACCTGTTCATCAAACCGTTACATCTGTCCGCCTAACTGCCCGTCCTGACCTATGGATGAGATCTACCAATGTTCTTCCAATTAAGCTATTTAGGCCAGGCGGGAGATAGTGGTTGTCGGTGATGATTGTTTTAATTTGCGAAGGAGGAAAAGAGAATGGCTTTGATTCCCCCTAAGGTTCAAAGAATTTTTCTTGCCTCACATGGTTCCGTAATTCCCTCAGGGGTAACCCTTAACGGGAATAGCTAGGGTTGTTTTCTAGAAGCACTCCAGCGATGAATCTTTTGTTCCAACATTTGCGTTACAAGGGTAAAATACTTTCTCTTCTCCGCAACTGACCATCATAACCACCTACGACTTGCTCTCTTCCCCATGGCCTCGTGGCTCAGTCGGTAGAGTAACAGTGGATCCAAAAGGAAGAGGCTCAACGATTTTTTCTTTTCCTCGCGTAATTCGTTCTTTTAGCGATTCCCTATCATAGAGGAAACTGTAGCGCTTTCATGCACTCACTGTTAATTCCCTGTTCCTCCATAAATTTGCTGCTCTTCTTAACCTCCTGTCTGCCTACCTAGGGTCTGTCTACCTCTCTGTCTGTCTGTCTCCGAGCGTCGATCTTTTTATTTTTCATTTTCTGGCTTCCATTTCCCTTTTTGATTGTTCACGGACAGCACGGCCCTCCACACGTCCAATACCCCAGACCACACAGTTGCGATGTCTCAGGGGGTAAACTTCTCACAAACTAATTAATTTCAAATAACACAGGCGAAAAGAGTGCATTGACAGGCAATTTCGTTAGAGCGGTGAAGGAAAGGTGACCCTCAGTGGGGATGGGTTGGGTACGTTGGGTTGGGATCAGTCTTATGAAGCGTGGCGTGATTGCAGCATTTATTTAGCATTCGTGGATGTGATCACGATAGCTAACGTGAAATGGACTGATTGTTTAAAGACACAGCAGAGCTGATGCGAACGTTCAGTTTTGTTTTGTGTCTTTTTTGTTAGTGCAAAACCGCTTTAACAATATCAGATTTTTTTTTTCTTTCTTGAAATGCCTTCTGTGTACATGTTACGTTTCCTTTTGTATATTTTCGTGCCATCGGTCAGACAATATCGTTACAAGCTGAATAGCGCGTGACATTTTTCAGTTGTTAATTGACTTAATTGCATTATTTGCGAGATGTGTCGGTCACTTTTTTTTTCTTTTTTTTTTCACAAAGGTACCATCCTGGTCTCGGTTGTCTTTATTCTTTCCGCTCAAATTAATTTCAGGGCTCAACTTCGCTTGAAGAGAAAGGAGAGAGCAATCTCTTGGGACCAAGGTAATTCAACACTGGGAGCTATTTATCGATTCTACACAGAAAATATATGAACCGATAAAAGAAAAATGAGATGTCGTTTGCGTGCTCAGTTATTCAGATGAATGAGCTTTAATTTAAACTCGAAGAATGACCGCCTAAAGTTGCATTGCCAAAGCAAAATGATGGAAAATTCGAGTTTGAGTTCATAACAAAAAATCATTAGCATACTCCTGTTTGGCGAGTGAATCAACAAGTTGAGTCTTCAAATGCCGATAATCTGAACGTTTTTTGATTCGTAAGTGCGACTTTTCGTGCGTGGAGTGTAATTTAGGTGTAATGCACATTCGTACATGTGTACATGCTTTTTATAATACCTATTATCTACATCATCGCACTAACCTCAAATCACGGGGGAAGCTGTAATCTTCCAAATAATGGACACTTCTGACAAACAAATAACAAAGCAATTGTCTTGCGAGCTGCGAGCTTTGCGGCTGTGGCTGGGGCTTAATGGTTGCGTGACTGGCACGTAAACCACAACGGTTACACTGGACTGCGGACTATGGGTTCAGGAATAAATTAGTACGGAACGTAGATTGAATCTTGGTGCGGATTACTATCCAAATTGCCGCTGACAGTTGTTCCTGGGTATCGTTTTATTACCTATACTGTAGTCCGTAGTTAGTTGTTAGTGCCTAGTAAGGTTTGTAATCTTACGGTATTAAAGGCAGTGAGCCTCTCTATGAGCACCTCCGTTTTCGTCACATGTAAAATAGCCAAATTAAGTTTACTAAAAAGACAAAAATTAATGAGATGACATGTACGGTATATACGGTATATACTGTATTCACAGTGATTCCAAGCCTTGTAGAAGTCGAACGTCCATCGGAAAACTTTAATTCATTCGGGGCATGTCTCTGATACGGTATGAATGACATCTACGTATTTCAGTTGTATTCATGGGAAATGGGTTTTTGTTCAAATAACAATTAAAAAAAAACAATCGAAACATGAATTTTTCCTTTCCTTTTTCATTCACCGTTTTCACGTAGACCGTAACGTATCTTGTTTACTCCCCACTATTATGCATAACCATTGTCTTCCATTTCTCTTGGGACGACTGTAATACCCAGGAGGAATTAAAAACAATGGTTTATTGCAAAATTTTGGGGGGTTAATAAGGTGTATTATGGTCTATTTGAAAATGCTGAATAACCGGGAGCGTGCAAAACCGGGCCCTTTAACAGATAAAATTATATCTAAGCATAATTTTTGAGCACTTTTCGTTACGAAAATGTAGGCTCCGTTCCGTATTCCGGCGCATCCACAGTGCGATAATTACAAAAAGAAGTAGTAAATGCTATCAAAACATCACAAAAACTTTTCTTAGTCTCTGGTTTTTGATGAATGATTTGTGAGACTTATGTAATATTCAAAATTCGCGGGAAAATCGATCTTAAATTGAACTGGTCACGCTGTGAAAACACCGTTGCATGGAGAGAGTAAACTGCTTGCAGTCCGCCTTTTCTCTTAAAATCCGTCTAGTTCTTGTCCTCATCCAGCGCGATTGCAAACCACGATGTTATTATATATTTTTATATTATTATATATTTGAATATATATTATATATTTTTTCTTCTCGGGCTAATACGCCCTCGTTTCTCGAGGCAAGCGGCTTCGCCGCTCACGTGCTTAGGTTTTGCGTGTAGTAACTTTGCAAAGAAAAATAAGAGACTGCTCGCAGTCAATGGAGAGAGACACATTAAGGTTATAAGTTGCTGGAAGCCAATAATTAAGTGTCTTTAGGTGATAAGATGTTTACGTAAAGAGGGATACCAACGACCAGATGTAGATTACGTTTTTAGATCAATAGTTTTACCGAAATCAATTAACTGTCTACCGATATACGTGTCTTCAACACCTGAATTAACAACGATCTAGAATTTTTAACAGCGCTGCTATAACAAAATACTTATCTTTTAGCTGTTTAATTGTTTTTTACTTTTGCAAAATGTAAATTGTATTAGTTTAGCATGTATTTTTGCTTAAACAATACTATGTACAAAGACCTTTTAATATGGGAGTTGCTTGCTATGTGCTCCTGCGTCAACCTCGTAAGAAAGATTTACATGTACTTGTCTAAAGAAAAATAGCGAACATTAATACTGAATTTTGATTTTTTCACTGTCAACTGTATCTGCCATCTTCTACTGCTAAATCTTTTAATTCCCCTTTCCTGTGGTCATCGATGTTATTTCTCAGTTCTTTGCACTAAGCGCCAGTCTATACGAGAAAAGGAATCAGGAAATCAAGAAAATCAACACTGAATTTCTTTTAATTTTGGCCACCCAAAATCGATTTTAAAATATGGCTTTGAAATTTTCTCGAAATCAGTAAGTACCAGGGTCGTAACATGGTATATGGGCTCAGGGCTCAAAGCCCAAAATATGAATGGGATCAGGGCTCAGAGCAAAGGGCTTAGGGCTCAGAAGAATGGGATCAGGGATCACAAGGCTTTTGAGCCCGAATCAGGGATCAGATTTATTACACGGTTTAAAAATCTCTTATCACACTATTTTTCCGCTTAATAAGGTTTGTGTCCATAGAATTTCCTGGCCGAGGTACATTACCTATTCTTGCTTCCGGCTGGCAGCAGTTCCTGTCATACGAAGTCCTGGTTGTTTGACGAAAACATGGTATTATATTCTTAATTTATTAATTGTTGAGGGCACCGTAATATGAATCTCAAGTCACTTTTCTCGCTTTGTAACGCAACTCCTCAACGCGCTGTCAACGCCAGAAGGCAGAGAAAGCGATTTATACGTTTCTTTTTTTGCGAGAAATGGGGAAGAAGAAAAAGGACAAAAAGAAATCCTGTGACACAGAAAGGCACGTAAGTACTTCCTTGACTGATTTACTCCTGGCAAGGGTCCAAGCATAGAGTTTTTCGGCCGATCAAACATAACAATACCGCCAGGACAATAGACAAACCGATTCATTGAAAGCGGAATTTACTTTATGAGTACCGATTGCCTCATGGCCTCAAGGCAAGTCACAAGGCGACTATAAATCGAGGTTCGTATTATTTGACCAGTAGCTTGACTCTTAAAAGTACTTATAAATAATTAGAATGGACGTCAAAAGTAGAATACAAAAGTACAATGAATTCGCGCGCTTAAAATGTTGCAAAGTAAGTGCTTTCTCGCCTGATAAACGCTAGCTTGTATGATAAACAGTCTCAAATTACAGTGTAGAATTAGTGAAAATAAGTGGAACACCAAAGACTTACCTCGGTGAAAAAAAATTAACAAAACCTTTATAGTTTATTTTCTTTATTTTTTTTTTCTATAAAATAAACGGTTGAATTGGTTAAAGGAATGTTGCATACTAGGTACAAGTAGCAGAGTCTGCAGGCATTTAATATATTATAGCACTCGGCATGAAGGGCCACCAGTAAGGGGCCCACTATTTGATTTTTGAGTCGGGGATGGGTTATTTTTTCATGCAAGATTTCGTTTTGCACAAAATTTACAGACTTTAGTGACAATATTGATCAACAAGAATTTTTTGGGCCCTATCGGCTATTCGGCCTCGGCGTATGTAATGGTTGGCCCCGAAAGGCCACCTTAGATTTGGACCCTGAATTTTTTAGTGGAGTGAGAACACCCGCTCTGAACGACTACGTATCGCGGCGGCCCAGCTACCTTTTAGAATCAATAGAGAGGCTCCACCAATCCTCGTTTATATCTTATACCGGTCGTCAAAGCCATTACACCCAGAGAAAGCTGCAATCAGGGACAAAAGTAGTTGACACACTTGTTTAAAACGGGTGCTTTTAGCAAACATTTAATTCATCTATTATTTCATTCTTTTTAAACGCCGTAAATCCCCTCACCCCCCGAATCAATGTTGTCTGAAGTAAAAAAAAGACTTGAGGGTCCAAAATTCAACATTGATTTTGGGGGGGAAGGGGTTGGGGTAGACAGGGGAATGGGATAAGTATATCCACTATGCAAAAAGGGGCCATTTTACGGAAGTGTGCCAACACTTTTGTCCCTCATTGTCTGAATGCAAAATTGTGCTACTGCACACAAGTTGAGCCGTGCATGACACTGATTTTAACTGAAATTAAAGAAATCAAAGACATAATTATGTTATTGGTGGTGGGGGTGACATTGACTTATTCACGACCGAATTATAGGGCCAATTGGAATTACGTGATGACGTAATAAAAGGGCTGCGATATCCAGAATTAACGTCGATATGGTTTACAAGCTAAAAACTAACGCTGAAACTCGCGCACATGTACAACTTTTGATGAATTTCAAGGGTACGCGTACTGAAAATGTTTTTAATAAAGTGAATATTTCTCGTTCTTCACTTTATCCGATGGTTAAGGCGCAAACAATCACGGGTAGGGTAAGGATTGACACGTAGTGGGGATAGTCACTGGCCGGCCACGGAAATATGGAGCGTTAGTGCGGAGCGGCCGTCACTGCGTTCAATATCGAAACTACGGAAAAGTGAAGGTAAATTCATGGCCAATTCAATAAAAAACTAAGGACAGCGTAGCAAACATTGCAAGTGTCCACGAAAACAATTACTTTCAATCCCACCTCGTGACACCATGAGTGACATGATAACGCAACGCAAATAGCGTGACATGAGCGCATATGTCTGTGTATTTGGACTGTATTTCTCAAGCGAAACCCTGTGTTTTTGTCTATTGTCGGCAGAGAAAATGAAAAGAGAGCTTTGAAACGTGAACTGGTATTTGACTCTCAAAGAAAACGACAGCTCAAACTGAGGAAAACACTGCTTCCTTCGTGTTACAACGGTTAACCACGTTTCGGAAAACGAAAAGTAAAATGAGTCTGTTATGACCTCTTAATGTCCATATGTATTCTCGTGGTTAACCGTTGAAACTCCTTATTTGCACCACATCGCTGGAATTTTTCTTGCCAAGAATACGTATTGCGAAGTACTTTCTACATAGCGGAATCTTCTTTTGCCTTTCGTGAGGAATTAGCGCATAAAAAAGGAAAATTTTCCAGCGCACGGCCGTCATTGATCACATGTTACCCCGCTTTCCTTGTCATCAAGTGAACTTCTGGGCAAAAGTAATTGCTGTTTTGGCGATGACGCAAACTGGTGTGTCTATCTTGAAAACAATTTCTTTGGTATTCTGTGATTTACGAGCTGGGAAATGAAATAGTTGTCCATCCAACATCAATAAAAAAATTATGCCACTGAATAAATGGCAGGCGGTCATCTAAAATCATTACAAAAGTACATTCCAAAACCTGGTCTAACCTGTTCGACGCCTACCTACGCTAAAGGTTTGGATCACTTAGGTTTGAAAAGGTCTCCAAAAAAACACACATCTATATATAGGACATAGCACAAACGGCTGGCCCATCATTTATGAGGTTCATAACCTGTATATTGTTCACGTCCTTTCACTAATGGCACAAGTCAATGTCAAAAATAATGCATGTCCCCTCAGTTACTCTGCAGTACTTCATTCGCTTAAGTTAATCATTTACCAGAACAATTTCCATTGCACCTTAGTGTTTCCATCCTTTTTCCACTATTGATAATACTTGTGAAAACATTACATCCGCTGCAACGGCATTGATCATAACACAAATGATTTCCCCTCGACCCCACAGGGTATCAGGAACGCGCGCGGAAGTACAAGATTAAGTGATGACATACGCTTCGTACATTTTACTCTACGTATACTACAAATCAGGACGAAACTTTACAAATTGTTGTTTCTAAAAAAAACAATTTGGCCCATAGAGTAACGTCATCGCACAAAAATTCAGCAGCGTCAAAAATCTAGCCGGAAAACACAGATACATATTTCAGACAATCAGGGACAAAAGTAGTTGACACACTTGTTTAAAACGGGTGCTTTTAGCAAACATTTAATTCATCTATTATTTCATTCTTTTTAAACGCCGTAAATCCCCTCACCCCCCGAATCAATGTTGTCTGAAGTAAAAAAAAGACTTGAGGGTCCAAAATTCAACATTGATTTTGGGGGGGAAGGGGTTGGGGTAGACAGGGGAATGGGATAAGTATATCCACTATGCAAAAAGGGGCCATTTTACGGAAGTGTGCCAACACTTTTGTCCCTCATTGTCTGAATGCAAAATTGTGCTACTGCACACAAGTTGAGCCGTGCATGACACTGATTTTAACTGAAATTAAAGAAATCAAAGACATAATTATGTTATTGGTGGTGGGGGTGACATTGACTTATTCACGACCGAATTATAGGGCCAATTGGAATTACGTGATGACGTAATAAAAGGGCTGCGATATCCAGAATTAACGTCGATATGGTTTACAAGCTAAAAACTAACGCTGAAACTCGCGCACATGTACAACTTTTGATGAATTTCAAGGGTACGCGTACTGAAAATGTTTTTAATAAAGTGAATATTTCTCGTTCTTCACTTTATCCGATGGTTAAGGCGCAAACAATCACGGGTAGGGTAAGGATTGACACGTAGTGGGGATAGTCACTGGCCGGCCACGGAAATATGGAGCGTTAGTGCGGAGCGGCCGTCACTGCGTTCAATATCGAAACTACGGAAAAGTGAAGGTAAATTCATGGCCAATTCAATAAAAAACTAAGGACAGCGTAGCAAACATTGCAAGTGTCCACGAAAACAATTACTTTCAATCCCACCTCGTGACACCATGAGTGACATGATAACGCAACGCAAATAGCGTGACATGAGCGCATATGTCTGTGTATTTGGACTGTATTTCTCAAGCGAAACCCTGTGTTTTTGTCTATTGTCGGCAGAGAAAATGAAAAGAGAGCTTTGAAACGTGAACTGGTATTTGACTCTCAAAGAAAACGACAGCTCAAACTGAGGAAAACACTGCTTCCTTCGTGTTACAACGGTTAACCACGTTTCGGAAAACGAAAAGTAAAATGAGTCTGTTATGACCTCTTAATGTCCATATGTATTCTCGTGGTTAACCGTTGAAACTCCTTATTTGCACCACATCGCTGGAATTTTTCTTGCCAAGAATACGTATTGCGAAGTACTTTCTACATAGCGGAATCTTCTTTTGCCTTTCGTGAGGAATTAGCGCATAAAAAAGGAAAATTTTCCAGCGCACGGCCGTCATTGATCACATGTTACCCCGCTTTCCTTGTCATCAAGTGAACTTCTGGGCAAAAGTAATTGCTGTTTTGGCGATGACGCAAACTGGTGTGTCTATCTTGAAAACAATTTCTTTGGTATTCTGTGATTTACGAGCTGGGAAATGAAATAGTTGCCCTTGTAGAATCAGACACTATGTAGAATCTATGCAAATGCTATGTCACAAAGCTATGTAAAACCTATGTCAATCAGTCATACATTGCTTTAACCAGATCCTATGTTGTTTCTATGCCAGAACTATGTTTTTTGTATCGAAAATGCTATGTTTTCGCTAGTCAAACGGAACCTACTTAAAAGCTATGCAGTTTTTAAAGGTAGGAATAAAGGAAGAAATGACATAGTTTCCACATAGCCTATACATACAGTTTACTTAGCTTGTGGAAAGAGATTTTAGACTTCATAGTCAACCTCATAGAAAAATCATAGAAAATAAATAGCCTTCACATAGGACTGAAATAGAGTTTACATAGTAAAATGGAACAGGGAACAGTTGATTAAATAGCTTTTGAATAGGGTTTGCTTAGAATTTAGATAGCCTAGAAATAGTAAAAACATATGAAAAGCATAGCCTTTTTAAAGGTGACATATACTTTGCATAGCATTAAAATAGGGAAAACACAGAACAAACAGTCTTTGCATAGGTTTGAAATAGGATTTTAATAGTATTTGAATAGGTAAAACATATCACATACACTTAACTAGAGTTCAAACAGAAATTACACAGAATTGACATAGTCTCTTATGTATGTAGGTTTCGATCTGCTTAAGCAAATGTAGTCCTTGAAATACGCTCGTAAAAATCACCAAAATAGTAAAAGTAGTATAAACATATGAATTAGAATACCTTTTACATTGGTAAGAAATAGGTTTTGAAACGAAAAATTGAAAAACTATAGCAATATAATACCACGAACACTAATAGTAACACAAACGCAGTATTTTCATGGAGGTTTCAGAATCGAAACCCCAAGTTAAAGTTTGCTTATCGTGTAGACTTTTTGCTGATGTCGTGCTCTTCAGTGCCATACAGTTTCCTTTTGACTGCAATGAATAAGTATCTGCAAACAGAAAAGTGGAGATTTTAAGGCAAATGAACATAAAAACAACCTGACGTTTTAGAATTGAAACGAAGGAGTATCAAAGCGTGATCGAAGGTGACGATCCTTGTTCAGATACGCGAAAAGGGGAGACAACATAGGCAAATCGAAACGTAATTGAGAAAAATATCACTTACCAACGTTAGGAATACTTTTCGTTAAACCCGGCAGGAAAAAGACTGGAAATTGAAGTAAAAGGAAGCGTCTTCTTGTAAAAACGCACGCTTACAGCTCGTCTTCTTTGACTTGAAAGCGCCCGCGTGGAAACAGACAATTTTCACACCTTTTCATTGGTTGAAAAGGCCCACGTGACGATAAAACGCAAAATACGCATGTGTTGAACTCACGGGCTTCCCTGGGAACTAGTGGAAACAAAATGGCTGACAAACACCGAGGACTGCAGCTAGCGTTTCGCAGTTTTGACCATGCAGTTATATTCAGGAGACGTCCACAATCAAGACAAAGGATCGAACACAATATAAAAGAAGAAAATGATGCATGGAAGTATCGTCTCAAGTGAAGAAACTCTAGGGAAAAGCTAGAAAGGAAAGTTAGGACAGGGATGAGGGATGTAGCGGTTCAATGCTTAACAAAAATCTTCTCACTAAGAAACTATCTGCAAGCACAAAAAGAATTATAGTACATGATTTTTCACGGTTTTAGTTTAAAACACTGCTTTTTACTTTGGAAGTATGCTTAGCCTTCTGTAAGCGCTATTTAACCTGTACCATCAACATGCCTAGTCACTTAAAAGCTATGTTGGAATATCACATAGGAAACGCATAGACTACATTATTTCATATGAGTGATCCAGGAAAAATACGTCTCTGTAAAAGCTATGTAACCTTTATCTCATGATAAAGCTAAATTAAAATGTCACATAGTGAATACGTAGGCTGCAAATATGTTTCATCACGTAGCATAGAATATACATAGCACTATGTAAAAGCTAAGAAACTTGTTGGAAATAAAAGTGAAGATCGAGATGCTATGTAAAAACTATTTTGCTTTGATGCATAGTGAATACATAGGATGCTAATCGGAAGGAAAAACAGAACTTTCTATTGCATAGTAAATACATAGCTATGTAAAGACTATGAAAAGATTTTGAGTAGTATTTGCATAGGTATTCAAAAGCTATGTGCTTTTCAAATAGCCCAAACATAGTGTCAACATAGATTTTGCATACTTTGGACTATGTTGTTTGGTGTGTTACATAGTTAAAACATAGGCAGTAGTGAACATAACATAGCTGAAACATAGTCCAACATAGTAAACAAATAGCATGAGCATAGGTTTTGCATATGTCTGGTTCTACAAGGGTGTCCATCCAACATCAATAAAAAAATTATGCCACTGAATAAATGGCAGGCGGTCATCTAAAATCATTACAAAAGTACATTCCAAAACCTGGTCTAACCTGTTCGACGCCTACCTACGCTAAAGGTTTGGATCACTTAGGTTTGAAAAGGTCTCCAAAAAAACACACATCTATATATAGGACATAGCACAAACGGCTGGCCCATCATTTATGAGGTTCATAACCTGTATATTGTTCACGTCCTTTCACTAATGGCACAAGTCAATGTCAAAAATAATGCATGTCCCCTCAGTTACTCTGCAGTACTTCATTCGCTTAAGTTAATCATTTACCAGAACAATTTCCATTGCACCTTAGTGTTTCCATCCTTTTTCCACTATTGATAATACTTGTGAAAACATTACATCCGCTGCAACGGCATTGATCATAACACAAATGATTTCCCCTCGACCCCACAGGGTATCAGGAACGCGCGCGGAAGTACAAGATTAAGTGATGACATACGCTTCGTACATTTTACTCTACGTATACTACAAATCAGGACGAAACTTTACAAATTGTTGTTTCTAAAAAAAACAATTTGGCCCATAGAGTAACGTCATCGCACAAAAATTCAGCAGCGTCAAAAATCTAGCCGGAAAACACAGATACATATTTCAGACAATCAGGGACAAAAGTAGTTGACACACTTGTTTAAAACGGGTGCTTTTAGCAAACATTTAATTCATCTATTATTTCATTCTTTTTAAACGCCGTAAATCCCCTCACCCCCCGAATCAATGTTGTCTGAAGTAAAAAAAAGACTTGAGGGTCCAAAATTCAACATTGATTTTGGGGGGGAAGGGGTTGGGGTAGACAGGGGAATGGGATAAGTATATCCACTATG
Source organism: Porites lutea (assembly GCF_958299795.1). Classification (NCBI taxonomy): domain Eukaryota; kingdom Metazoa; phylum Cnidaria; class Anthozoa; order Scleractinia; family Poritidae; genus Porites; species Porites lutea. The sequence goes on from NC_133202.1 coordinate 54,264,200, forward strand.
CAAAAAGGGGCCATTTTACGGAAGTGTGCCAACACTTTTGTCCCTCATTGTCTGAATGCAAAATTGTGCTACTGCACACAAGTTGAGCCGTGCATGACACTGATTTTAACTGAAATTAAAGAAATCAAAGACATAATTATGTTATTGGTGGTGGGGGTGACATTGACTTATTCACGACCGAATTATAGGGCCAATTGGAATTACGTGATGACGTAATAAAAGGGCTGCGATATCCAGAATTAACGTCGATATGGTTTACAAGCTAAAAACTAACGCTGAAACTCGCGCACATGTACAACTTTTGATGAATTTCAAGGGTACGCGTACTGAAAATGTTTTTAATAAAGTGAATATTTCTCGTTCTTCACTTTATCCGATGGTTAAGGCGCAAACAATCACGGGTAGGGTAAGGATTGACACGTAGTGGGGATAGTCACTGGCCGGCCACGGAAATATGGAGCGTTAGTGCGGAGCGGCCGTCACTGCGTTCAATATCGAAACTACGGAAAAGTGAAGGTAAATTCATGGCCAATTCAATAAAAAACTAAGGACAGCGTAGCAAACATTGCAAGTGTCCACGAAAACAATTACTTTCAATCCCACCTCGTGACACCATGAGTGACATGATAACGCAACGCAAATAGCGTGACATGAGCGCATATGTCTGTGTATTTGGACTGTATTTCTCAAGCGAAACCCTGTGTTTTTGTCTATTGTCGGCAGAGAAAATGAAAAGAGAGCTTTGAAACGTGAACTGGTATTTGACTCTCAAAGAAAACGACAGCTCAAACTGAGGAAAACACTGCTTCCTTCGTGTTACAACGGTTAACCACGTTTCGGAAAACGAAAAGTAAAATGAGTCTGTTATGACCTCTTAATGTCCATATGTATTCTCGTGGTTAACCGTTGAAACTCCTTATTTGCACCACATCGCTGGAATTTTTCTTGCCAAGAATACGTATTGCGAAGTACTTTCTACATAGCGGAATCTTCTTTTGCCTTTCGTGAGGAATTAGCGCATAAAAAAGGAAAATTTTCCAGCGCACGGCCGTCATTGATCACATGTTACCCCGCTTTCCTTGTCATCAAGTGAACTTCTGGGCAAAAGTAATTGCTGTTTTGGCGATGACGCAAACTGGTGTGTCTATCTTGAAAACAATTTCTTTGGTATTCTGTGATTTACGAGCTGGGAAATGAAATAGTTGTCCATCCAACATCAATAAAAAAATTATGCCACTGAATAAATGGCAGGCGGTCATCTAAAATCATTACAAAAGTACATTCCAAAACCTGGTCTAACCTGTTCGACGCCTACCTACGCTAAAGGTTTGGATCACTTAGGTTTGAAAAGGTCTCCAAAAAAACACACATCTATATATAGGACATAGCACAAACGGCTGGCCCATCATTTATGAGGTTCATAACCTGTATATTGTTCACGTCCTTTCACTAATGGCACAAGTCAATGTCAAAAATAATGCATGTCCCCTCAGTTACTCTGCAGTACTTCATTCGCTTAAGTTAATCATTTACCAGAACAATTTCCATTGCACCTTAGTGTTTCCATCCTTTTTCCACTATTGATAATACTTGTGAAAACATTACATCCGCTGCAACGGCATTGATCATAACACAAATGATTTCCCCTCGACCCCACAGGGTATCAGGAACGCGCGCGGAAGTACAAGATTAAGTGATGACATACGCTTCGTACATTTTACTCTACGTATACTACAAATCAGGACGAAACTTTACAAATTGTTGTTTCTAAAAAAAACAATTTGGCCCATAGAGTAACGTCATCGCACAAAAATTCAGCAGCGTCAAAAATCTAGCCGGAAAACACAGATACATATTTCAGACAATCAGGGACAAAAGTAGTTGACACACTTGTTTAAAACGGGTGCTTTTAGCAAACATTTAATTCATCTATTATTTCATTCTTTTTAAACGCCGTAAATCCCCTCACCCCCCGAATCAATGTTGTCTGAAGTAAAAAAAAGACTTGAGGGTCCAAAATTCAACATTGATTTTGGGGGGGAAGGGGTTGGGGTAGACAGGGGAATGGGATAAGTATATCCACTATGCAAAAAGGGGCCATTTTACGGAAGTGTGCCAACACTTTTGTCCCTCATTGTCTGAATGCAAAATTGTGCTACTGCACACAAGTTGAGCCGTGCATGACACTGATTTTAACTGAAATTAAAGAAATCAAAGACATAATTATGTTATTGGTGGTGGGGGTGACATTGACTTATTCACGACCGAATTATAGGGCCAATTGGAATTACGTGATGACGTAATAAAAGGGCTGCGATATCCAGAATTAACGTCGATATGGTTTACAAGCTAAAAACTAACGCTGAAACTCGCGCACATGTACAACTTTTGATGAATTTCAAGGGTACGCGTACTGAAAATGTTTTTAATAAAGTGAATATTTCTCGTTCTTCACTTTATCCGATGGTTAAGGCGCAAACAATCACGGGTAGGGTAAGGATTGACACGTAGTGGGGATAGTCACTGGCCGGCCACGGAAATATGGAGCGTTAGTGCGGAGCGGCCGTCACTGCGTTCAATATCGAAACTACGGAAAAGTGAAGGTAAATTCATGGCCAATTCAATAAAAAACTAAGGACAGCGTAGCAAACATTGCAAGTGTCCACGAAAACAATTACTTTCAATCCCACCTCGTGACACCATGAGTGACATGATAACGCAACGCAAATAGCGTGACATGAGCGCATATGTCTGTGTATTTGGACTGTATTTCTCAAGCGAAACCCTGTGTTTTTGTCTATTGTCGGCAGAGAAAATGAAAAGAGAGCTTTGAAACGTGAACTGGTATTTGACTCTCAAAGAAAACGACAGCTCAAACTGAGGAAAACACTGCTTCCTTCGTGTTACAACGGTTAACCACGTTTCGGAAAACGAAAAGTAAAATGAGTCTGTTATGACCTCTTAATGTCCATATGTATTCTCGTGGTTAACCGTTGAAACTCCTTATTTGCACCACATCGCTGGAATTTTTCTTGCCAAGAATACGTATTGCGAAGTACTTTCTACATAGCGGAATCTTCTTTTGCCTTTCGTGAGGAATTAGCGCATAAAAAAGGAAAATTTTCCAGCGCACGGCCGTCATTGATCACATGTTACCCCGCTTTCCTTGTCATCAAGTGAACTTCTGGGCAAAAGTAATTGCTGTTTTGGCGATGACGCAAACTGGTGTGTCTATCTTGAAAACAATTTCTTTGGTATTCTGTGATTTACGAGCTGGGAAATGAAATAGTTGTCCATCCAACATCAATAAAAAAATTATGCCACTGAATAAATGGCAGGCGGTCATCTAAAATCATTACAAAAGTACATTCCAAAACCTGGTCTAACCTGTTCGACGCCTACCTACGCTAAAGGTTTGGATCACTTAGGTTTGAAAAGGTCTCCAAAAAAACACACATCTATATATAGGACATAGCACAAACGGCTGGCCCATCATTTATGAGGTTCATAACCTGTATATTGTTCACGTCCTTTCACTAATGGCACAAGTCAATGTCAAAAATAATGCATGCCCCCTCAGTTACTCTGCAGTACTTCATTCGCTTAAGTTAATCATTTACCAGAACAATTTCCATTGCACCTTAGTGTTTCCATCCTTTTTCCACTATTGATAATACTTGTGAAAACATTACATCCGCTGCAACGGCATTGATCATAACACAAATGATTTCCCCTCGACCCCACAGGGTATCAGGAACGCGCGCGGAAGTACAAGATTAAGTGATGACATACGCTTCGTACATTTTACTCTACGTATACTACAAATCAGGACGAAACTTTACAAATTGTTGTTTCTAAAAAAAACAATTTGGCCCATAGAGTAACGTCATCGCACAAAAATTCAGCAGCGTCAAAAATCTAGCCGGAAAACACAGATACATATTTCAGACAATCAGGGACAAAAGTAGTTGACACACTTGTTTAAAACGGGTGCTTTTAGCAAACATTTAATTCATCTATTATTTCATTCTTTTTAAACGCCGTAAATCCCCTCACCCCCCGAATCAATGTTGTCTGAAGTAAAAAAAAGACTTGAGGGTCCAAAATTCAACATTGATTTTGGGGGGGAAGGGGTTGGGGTAGACAGGGGAATGGGATAAGTATATCCACTATGCAAAAAGGGGCCATTTTACGGAAGTGTGCCAACACTTTTGTCCCTCATTGTCTGAATGCAAAATTGTGCTACTGCACACAAGTTGAGCCGTGCATGACACTGATTTTAACTGAAATTAAAGAAATCAAAGACATAATTATGTTATTGGTGGTGGGGGTGACATTGACTTATTCACGACCGAATTATAGGGCCAATTGGAATTACGTGATGACGTAATAAAAGGGCTGCGATATCCAGAATTAACGTCGATATGGTTTACAAGCTAAAAACTAACGCTGAAACTCGCGCACATGTACAACTTTTGATGAATTTCAAGGGTACGCGTACTGAAAATGTTTTTAATAAAGTGAATATTTCTCGTTCTTCACTTTATCCGATGGTTAAGGCGCAAACAATCACGGGTAGGGTAAGGATTGACACGTAGTGGGGATAGTCACTGGCCGGCCACGGAAATATGGAGCGTTAGTGCGGAGCGGCCGTCACTGCGTTCAATATCGAAACTACGGAAAAGTGAAGGTAAATTCATGGCCAATTCAATAAAAAACTAAGGACAGCGTAGCAAACATTGCAAGTGTCCACGAAAACAATTACTTTCAATCCCACCTCGTGACACCATGAGTGACATGATAACGCAACGCAAATAGCGTGACATGAGCGCATATGTCTGTGTATTTGGACTGTATTTCTCAAGCGAAACCCTGTGTTTTTGTCTATTGTCGGCAGAGAAAATGAAAAGAGAGCTTTGAAACGTGAACTGGTATTTGACTCTCAAAGAAAACGACAGCTCAAACTGAGGAAAACACTGCTTCCTTCGTGTTACAACGGTTAACCACGTTTCGGAAAACGAAAAGTAAAATGAGTCTGTTATGACCTCTTAATGTCCATATGTATTCTCGTGGTTAACCGTTGAAACTCCTTATTTGCACCACATCGCTGGAATTTTTCTTGCCAAGAATACGTATTGCGAAGTACTTTCTACATAGCGGAATCTTCTTTTGCCTTTCGTGAGGAATTAGCGCATAAAAAAGGAAAATTTTCCAGCGCACGGCCGTCATTGATCACATGTTACCCCGCTTTCCTTGTCATCAAGTGAACTTCTGGGCAAAAGTAATTGCTGTTTTGGCGATGACGCAAACTGGTGTGTCTATCTTGAAAACAATTTCTTTGGTATTCTGTGATTTACGAGCTGGGAAATGAAATAGTTGTCCATCCAACATCAATAAAAAAATTATGCCACTGAATAAATGGCAGGCGGTCATCTAAAATCATTACAAAAGTACATTCCAAAACCTGGTCTAACCTGTTCGACGCCTACCTACGCTAAAGGTTTGGATCACTTAGGTTTGAAAAGGTCTCCAAAAAAACACACATCTATATATAGGACATAGCACAAACGGCTGGCCCATCATTTATGAGGTTCATAACCTGTATATTGTTCACGTCCTTTCACTAATGGCACAAGTCAATGTCAAAAATAATGCATGTCCCCTCAGTTACTCTGCAGTACTTCATTCGCTTAAGTTAATCATTTACCAGAACAATTTCCATTGCACCTTAGTGTTTCCATCCTTTTTCCACTATTGATAATACTTGTGAAAACATTACATCCGCTGCAACGGCATTGATCATAACACAAATGATTTCCCCTCGACCCCACAGGGTATCAGGAACGCGCGCGGAAGTACAAGATTAAGTGATGACATACGCTTCGTACATTTTACTCTACGTATACTACAAATCAGGACGAAACTTTACAAATTGTTGTTTCTAAAAAAAACAATTTGGCCCATAGAGTAACGTCATCGCACAAAAATTCAGCAGCGTCAAAAATCTAGCCGGAAAACACAGATACATATTTCAGACAATCAGGGACAAAAGTAGTTGACACACTTGTTTAAAACGGGTGCTTTTAGCAAACATTTAATTCATCTATTATTTCATTCTTTTTAAACGCCGTAAATCCCCTCATCCCCCGAATCAATGTTGTCTGAAGTAAAAAAAAGACTTGAGGGTCCAAAATTCAACATTGATTTTGGGGGGGAAGGGGTTGGGGTAGACAGGGGAATGGGATAAGTATATCCACTATGCAAAAAGGGGCCATTTTACGGAACTGTGCCAACACTTTTGTCCCTCATTGTCTGAATGCAAAATTGTGCTACTGCACACAAGTTGAGCCGTGCATGACACTGATTTTAACTGAAATTAAAGAAATCAAAGACATAATTATGTTATTGGTGGTGGGGGTGACATTGACTTATTCACGACCGAATTATAGGGCCAATTGGAATTACGTGATGACGTAATAAAAGGGCTGCGATATCCAGAATTAACGTCGATATGGTTTACAAGCTAAAAACTAACGCTGAAACTCGCGCACATGTACAACTTTTGATGAATTTCAAGGGTACGCGTACTGAAAATGTTTTTAATAAAGTGAATATTTCTCGTTCTTCACTTTATCCGATGGTTAAGGCGCAAACAATCACGGGTAGGGTAAGGATTGACACGTAGTGGGGATAGTCACTGGCCGGCCACGGAAATATGGAGCGTTAGTGCGGAGCGGCCGTCACTGCGTTCAATATCGAAACTACGGAAAAGTGAAGGTAAATTCATGGCCAATTCAATAAAAAACTAAGGACAGCGTAGCAAACATTGCAAGTGTCCACGAAAACAATTACTTTCAATCCCACCTCGTGACACCATGAGTGACATGATAACGCAACGCAAATAGCGTGACATGAGCGCATATGTCTGTGTATTTGGACTGTATTTCTCAAGCGAAACCCTGTGTTTTTGTCTATTGTCGGCAGAGAAAATGAAAAGAGAGCTTTGAAACGTGAACTGGTATTTGACTCTCAAAGAAAACGACAGCTCAAACTGAGGAAAACACTGCTTCCTTCGTGTTACAACGGTTAACCACGTTTCGGAAAACGAAAAGTAAAATGAGTCTGTTATGACCTCTTAATGTCCATATGTATTCTCGTGGTTAACCGTTGAAACTCCTTATTTGCACCACATCGCTGGAATTTTTCTTGCCAAGAATACGTATTGCGAAGTACTTTCTACATAGCGGAATCTTCTTTTGCCTTTCGTGAGGAATTAGCGCATAAAAAAGGAAAATTTTCCAGCGCACGGCCGTCATTGATCACATGTTACCCCGCTTTCCTTGTCATCAAGTGAACTTCTGGGCAAAAGTAATTGCTGTTTTGGCGATGACGCAAACTGGTGTGTCTATCTTGAAAACAATTTCTTTGGTATTCTGTGATTTACGAGCTGGGAAATGAAATAGTTGTCCATCCAACATCAATAAAAAAATTATGCCACTGAATAAATGGCAGGCGGTCATCTAAAATCATTACAAAAGTACATTCCAAAACCTGGTCTAACCTGTTCGACGCCTACCTACGCTAAAGGTTTGGATCACTTAGGTTTGAAAAGGTCTCCAAAAAAACACACATCTATATATAGGACATAGCACAAACGGCTGGCCCATCATTTATGAGGTTCATAACCTGTATATTGTTCACGTCCTTTCACTAATGGCACAAGTCAATGTCAAAAATAATGCATGTCCCCTCAGTTACTCTGCAGTACTTCATTCGCTTAAGTTAATCATTTACCAGAACAATTTCCATTGCACCTTAGTGTTTCCATCCTTTTTCCACTATTGATAATACTTGTGAAAACATTACATCCGCTGCAACGGCATTGATCATAACACAAATGATTTCCCCTCGACCCCACAGGGTATCAGGAACGCGCGCGGAAGTACAAGATTAAGTGATGACATACGCTTCGTACATTTTACTCTACGTATACTACAAATCAGGACGAAACTTTACAAATTGTTGTTTCTAAAAAAAACAATTTGGCCCATAGAGTAACGTCATCGCACAAAAATTCAGCAGCGTCAAAAATCTAGCCGGAAAACACAGATACATATTTCAGACAATCAGGGACAAAAGTAGTTGACACACTTGTTTAAAACGGGTGCTTTTAGCAAACATTTAATTCATCTATTATTTCATTCTTTTTAAACGCCGTAAATCCCCTCACCCCCCGAATCAATGTTGTCTGAAGTAAAAAAAAGACTTGAGGGTCCAAAATTCAACATTGATTTTGGGGGGGAAGGGGTTGGGGTAGACAGGGGAATGGGATAAGTATATCCACTATGCAAAAAGGGGCCATTTTACGGAACTGTGCCAACACTTTTGTCCCTCATTGTCTGAATGCAAAATTGTGCTACTGCACACAAGTTGAGCCGTGCATGACACTGATTTTAACTGAAATTAAAGAAATCAAAGACATAATTATGTTATTGGTGGTGGGGGTGACATTGACTTATTCACGACCGAATTATAGGGCCAATTGGAATTACGTGATGACGTAATAAAAGGGCTGCGATATCCAGAATTAACGTCGATATGGTTTACAAGCTAAAAACTAACGCTGAAACTCGCGCACATGTACAACTTTTGATGAATTTCAAGGGTACGCGTACTGAAAATGTTTTTAATAAAGTGAATATTTCTCGTTCTTCACTTTATCCGATGGTTAAGGCGCAAACAATCACGGGTAGGGTAAGGATTGACACGTAGTGGGGATAGTCACTGGCCGGCCACGGAAATATGGAGCGTTAGTGCGGAGCGGCCGTCACTGCGTTCAATATCGAAACTACGGAAAAGTGAAGGTAAATTCATGGCCAATTCAATAAAAAACTAAGGACAGCGTAGCAAACATTGCAAGTGTCCACGAAAACAATTACTTTCAATCCCACCTCGTGACACCATGAGTGACATGATAACGCAACGCAAATAGCGTGACATGAGCGCATATGTCTGTGTATTTGGACTGTATTTCTCAAGCGAAACCCTGTGTTTTTGTCTATTGTCGGCAGAGAAAATGAAAAGAGAGCTTTGAAACGTGAACTGGTATTTGACTCTCAAAGAAAACGACAGCTCAAACTGAGGAAAACACTGCTTCCTTCGTGTTACAACGGTTAACCACGTTTCGGAAAACGAAAAGTAAAATGAGTCTGTTATGACCTCTTAATGTCCATATGTATTCTCGTGGTTAACCGTTGAAACTCCTTATTTGCACCACATCGCTGGAATTTTTCTTGCCAAGAATACGTATTGCGAAGTACTTTCTACATAGCGGAATCTTCTTTTGCCTTTCGTGAGGAATTAGCGCATAAAAAAGGAAAATTTTCCAGCGCACGGCCGTCATTGATCACATGTTACCCCGCTTTCCTTGTCATCAAGTGAACTTCTGGGCAAAAGTAATTGCTGTTTTGGCGATGACGCAAACTGGTGTGTCTATCTTGAAAACAATTTCTTTGGTATTCTGTGATTTACGAGCTGGGAAATGAAATAGTTGTCCATCCAACATCAATAAAAAAATTATGCCACTGAATAAATGGCAGGCGGTCATCTAAAATCATTACAAAAGTACATTCCAAAACCTGGTCTAACCTGTTCGACGCCTACCTACGCTAAAGGTTTGGATCACTTAGGTTTGAAAAGGTCTCCAAAAAAACACACATCTATATATAGGACATAGCACAAACGGCTGGCCCATCATTTATGAGGTTCATAACCTGTATATTGTTCACGTCCTTTCACTAATGGCACAAGTCAATGTCAAAAATAATGCATGTCCCCTCAGTTACTCTGCAGTACTTCATTCGCTTAAGTTAATCATTTACCAGAACAATTTCCATTGCACCTTAGTGTTTCCATCCTTTTTCCACTATTGATAATACTTGTGAAAACATTACATCCGCTGCAACGGCATTGATCATAACACAAATGATTTCCCCTCGACCCCACAGGGTATCAGGAACGCGCGCGGAAGTACAAGATTAAGTGATGACATACGCTTCGTACATTTTACTCTACGTATACTACAAATCAGGACGAAACTTTACAAATTGTTGTTTCTAAAAAAAACAATTTGGCCCATAGAGTAACGTCATCGCACAAAAATTCAGCAGCGTCAAAAATCTAGCCGGAAAACACAGATACATATTTCAGACAATCAGGGACAAAAGTAGTTGACACACTTGTTTAAAACGGGTGCTTTTAGCAAACATTTAATTCATCTATTATTTCATTCTTTTTAAACGCCGTAAATCCCCTCACCCCCCGAATCAATGTTGTCTGAAGTAAAAAAAAGACTTGAGGGTCCAAAATTCAACATTGATTTTGGGGGGGAAGGGGTTGGGGTAGACAGGGGAATGGGATAAGTATATCCACTATGCAAAAAGGGGCCATTTTACGGAAGTGTGCCAACACTTTTGTCCCTCATTGTGGGTCCAAAGGCACCGGAATGGCTTCGAAAGTCGCACGGCAAGAGTAAACCTTAAGGAGGATGTGGATGAGGAAACGAGCGCGGAGGGAAAGGAGCGACAAAGGAAGGCATTGCAGAGCTTTGCGAAAGAATCCGGACGGGGTGTATGACAGCAACGAACGAGAGGGAGGACCAAAGAAAGAGCTGGTACACTTCAATCCACTTGCTCTGAGTATGTTCAGAAGGAATGCGTCGGCACATGGAGAAGTCGATCTGCTGAAAGAGGTTCAAGGAAGTGAAGGACAAACTACAGTTCAAGGCGCAGCCGAAGAATATGAGATTATCTGTTCAAAAGGCCACGTAGTTGCTCGATCTCAAGCACAATTACAAGAGGTATATCAATCTTTCTTCCTTGAAGTTCTTTTAAAAGATCTCCACCATAACGGTGACGCATTCCTGGAAGATCACATGGGTTTGAGATGGCTGGAACAGTCAGAGGAAGATCCGCTTGTATACCAGACTGGGCACCGTGACGATAGAAATTCACCTAAGTGTATAATCGGGAAAGTTCAAATAATAAAAGATGGAAAAAACTTCTGTTTGAGCTGCCTTGAAGAGCAACGCCTAGTTGCATTGCTCCTGGGGTCAATTGAATTAGATGATTCACCTGCGTCAGGTGGTGACGAAGAGGAAGGGGCGCAAGCTCAGGTGGACAACAGAGCCAATTAGATTTGAAGCTGGTAGGAGTAGGTCTGGAAGACCTACAACCAGACATGTCCTCTAACAATCTACAATGGTTATTAAGCCAGGAAAAGCCATTAATGGCATGACACAGAAAAGCTGTTAAACTGCAGAGCCTGTGGCTTGCATCATTCAATTTTTCTACTTCATGTAAAGCAGGTATTTTGCTATTGTTAATTGATCGTGATCCTCACTGTAACACACACAGAGTGAAAGAGGAAATTCACATAAGACTACAAAATCAACAGGGATAGCAGAATAGAAAGCTCTGATAGAACCTACAACTTGCACTAAAAATTAAAGTTAATGTTTTTCTCATCAGCCCATTTGAGCATGTTCTATATTCTATATTTGGAGATAAACAAAGTTGCCTAAGATAAAATTTTGTGTAAAAACATGGATGGGATCAATTTTTGTATCAGGGCTCAGGGATCAAAATTTTGGGGAAAATGGGGCTCAGGGATCAAAACAACGGCAAGAAAATAGGGATCAATGGGTCCCGGATATACCATGTTACGACCCTGAAGTACACATGAAGATAAGTAAGAATGAAGTAAAATGCGTAGTTCCGGAAAATATCCATACTCCCACAGAGGGCAAAGGGAAATTCCGAGGGGGAGGGGGTCCAAAAGGAGGCAATTTCCGGGGGGGGGGGTGAAGGCTTTCTTTTCGGGGTATTTTTCCCAGGGGCTTCGAGTGAGATTGGCGAGTTATTAAGAACTAAAAGCTGCTCTGTTAAGCAAACTAACAGTTGTTATTTTTATTTTTATTTATTTATTTTTTTTTTTTACTGTTAACGACCTTTTTGAACAAGAATTATTGTCTTAATCAATGATTTTTATTTATGGTTGGTTGAATGTTTTTTTTTTTCTCAGCTTACGTAACACGTAACCAAAACTTTGCCCTGCGAGCAATGGTTTCTCCAGGCCGGACTGCGGCTACGCTACCAATAGCCTCCCATGCAAGCGTTTTTAGGGGAGCTCGTATTTCGTCCCTCCCCACAGGAGGGACAAAAAACGAGCTCCCCTAAAAACGCCTGCGTAGGAGGCTACGCTACCAAGAAAGAGAGAGCACCACGAGCGACCGTTTGCTTTTCCATCGAGCATGCACGTCTACGTGACGCGGCTGTACATTAAAAAGTCAATTGACATCAAACTTCCTTTGATCGCGGGACGTTATGTCGTATGCCACGCTCGGCTCGGCTCGAGTTCAGTTGGAGCTGGCTAAAAGTCATGAGTATTTGTACAACCGCGTGGGCTCTCTACCTTAAGAAAGGACTACGGAAGCCTCTAAGGGACTGTGCAATAATTATCTGGAGGGGGGGGGGTTCTAAGATTAATAGGGGGGGCCTGAACTTAAACCAAAGCGCAGGGTAGGGGGGGTAATAGGTAATTTCTTAAACATTTGTAGGGGGGGTTAGAAGTTAAACTGAGAGGTCTGATCTCAATCCATGGACTCAAGATAATGTATATTACATGTAAGCTAATCGAAATCAATTTTTGGAATCTTTTAAGAAATATTAATATTAACAGCTTCAAAACCTTGTACTAAAAATGAACAGTTTATCTCAACAATATTAAACATATATTCAAGAACTTGAGTTAAATCCCGAGTTGGTTTTGAACAAGCACTTCCGCTTCCCCAACGAAGCATTTACAGGAAAGCAAGTCCCTCATGACTCGGCGCAGAACGAGGCAGAACGCACTAATGTTGCAATTGGAGAAGCTCTTACGACAGGAAGTCCGGTCGCCCCACCCAATGACCCTTTTCATGGGCTTCCTACTGCAGAATTGGAAGAATGTGCTTGAAAGACATAGAACAACACTGCATTGCCTGGGAGGAAGCAAATACTTGGTCAATGGCCAACCAAATTGCACAGCGCATTCATGACGAATCGGGTCCTGGAAAGAATGACTTCCTGATCTCCCTTGCCAGCTACCATCCGGAAAGTCACATCCTGCTTCATCTCTCGAAGTACCTTCTTAAATGGAGGAAGGCTTCTCCACAGCAACGACACAAAATATGCGGGAACGGAGTTTTTTCAAAGCTTCAAAAGATGAAAGATGCCCATGTGAAGCAAGGACAATACTACCTTGAGTACTTGAAGTTTTCATGTGACCCAACCTGCGATGAATGCGAGGAAGAAGGTTGGACAGGTGGCATTCCCATTACACGATCTCCATTGCCAGCCCTTGATCCGTCCTCGCCAGGAAAGTATCTCCCAGTTGATGAACCTCGTTTGGCTCCAAGCGAGGTTGACAGTATCCTTCCTAGTGTACAAGTGAAGAAGATGTTTGTTGAAAAGAAAGTGACCTCTTCTGATAACCAGGCCATACGGCAAGCATGCTTAAAGCTTAACATCGACGAAAGTTCTTGCAGAAGATATCTTCAGCACCTTGAATTCTTGGCTCTAAAAGCAGACAAAAGAAATCTGGAAAGAAACACCATTCCAGAAGATATTTGTTGGGAGAGCAGAGACGATGTTGAAAGACTGACTAACAAGCAACTTCGGCTCTATCTAAGGCAAGAAGGTCTAACGGTATCTGGAAACAAGGCACAATTAGTTGAGCGAATACTTAAGCATGCAGATGGTTCTGTAGCAAGAACATTTGATGAAGACATCGAAGATGATGATGAAAACATGCCCTCCAGTTCTCATGATGATACCTCAAGTGATTCTGAGGAGGAGTCAACCGAGTATGAAGGTGGTTCATCAGGCGACGATTATGTGGAGCGCAGCTTCCAAGTTTTATTAATTGATGATGCAGACATACCAGAAGTAGTGTAAAGGTAAAGAGGGATGTAGGGAGGATCGGAGGTTGGGGAGGGGGGGTTGAAAGTAATCTCCCCTCTAGACGGGGGTGGACAAGAAGTTATTTTAACTTTAATTCAGGGGGGGTGCAACTTTATTTTAAGGCCTACTTTGCTAATTTTAGAACCCCCCCCCCCCCCCCCCTCCAGATAATTATTGCACAGTCCCTAACACTGTGACCGGAAGTATTCTTTTCCCGCCACGCGTCAATCGACCTCAAGTAGGAAGTTCCATGACGGCTACAGCGTAACGTAAGCTCCTGCCTGGAGAAACCACTGCTCGCAGGGTACCAAAACTGGTGAGCTTTTTAACATGTATTTGAAGTGCGAAGGCAATTTACATGAAAGTGCTTTTCCCGCTGTCAACATTATTAGAATTTTTGTTGTGTTTATCTGCATCATTTTTATCGAGGCACAAATTTTCCAAGGTGGGTTGGTTATGGGTTTCAGGTGTAGTCATAACTGCAATTGCTGCTGCAACTACGAGGCCAGCCATTATTCCAAATGGCAAGAATCGATGAACGGTGAGCTGAAAAAGAAAGGTGAAACGAATGTTGAGTTAACCTGAAATGTTGCTAAGAGCCGATCCTATTACTAGTGAAAAAAAAATTTGGGCCATCAAAAATGGATATAAACCGTTGTAACTGCAGGGTCTTATTAATTTAAGTCGAAGCATTGAGTTTACGCTACCTGTTATATTATAAGTATTTACCAATTTGATTAGCTCTCGCAACTCGGAATATCCTTGGCTTATTATTTTTTTCGAATGGTAGTCAAAAGGGAGCTTAAGCAACAGCGACGGCGACGGCTGCTAAAACTGTACAAGCTTCCTTAGGGTCCCTCCCCTTGATCCACTCACCAAAAGAGGCGCGTAAGCAGCAGCAAAGCCGCTCGCACGAGCAGATGCTGTTGATGTTCCCATGCCAACACTCCTGAGAAAAACAAAAGAACAAGTGTGAATCAACTAAAACAAAACTGTAGCTGTTATGCAAATAGGCCTACTCTGGGACCTAAAGTCACCCAAAGTCGCCTTAAGTCGCCTTAAGTCGCCTAAAATCGCCTTAAGTCGCCTAAAATCGCCTTAAGTCGCCTTTAGTTTCCTTAAGTCACTAAATCATTCAAATCTTAACGAGGTTCAAATTGTCTTGTAGTTATTACTTTTTTAGTTTTCTATTTCCAGAATGCATGATTTCTCATAAAGTGTATAATAACCCGTGTTCAATAATATTAGCCACAGACCCACCCCACCCCCCACAAAAAAACTCCCATGGTGACTTAAGACCCATTAATTTCTTCTCCAGCCCTCTAATTTATACATTTAATTACTTTACACAATTTACTACACGTAATAATTAGTCGTAAGCAATACAAGAATAATCATTCCTGTATTGT